>NC_081523.1:40727424-41004924 GCF_030273125.1 Centropristis striata | reverse complement strand
TATTTTATTGTTTTCCCCTTGAGAGTTTTCCTCTTATCTTAGATTAGGATTATATATATTTAGTTTATTAGTGTAGATAACTTTCAGTGTTTTCCTCCTTTGGAACAACTTTTCTTTGTTAGATTTCTCCTCAGAGTCAGGAGTTTCATAGTTTCTTTCACTCTGTGAGGTTTTCCTCGCTGTTTATTTTTGAATAAAGAGATTTTAAGTTCACCTGCTCTGCATCTGAGTCCTGACTGGAGCTTTTGCCATTGCAGCTCCAAAACTTTGGAATGAATTGCCGCTGCACATTTACATTTACATTTACATTTATCATTTAGCAGACGCTTTTATCCAAAGCGACTTACAGGAAGACATCCTCCTCACTGTCTCATTTTAAATCTCTTCTTAAAACTACCTCTTCTCGTTGGCTTTTAACACCACGTAGAGTGTTGATTTTATGTTGATTTTATGATTTTATGATTTTTTGTTTTTTATTGTATTCATGCATATTTTACTTTGTGCGGGCAGTACATTTTACATTTTATTTTATTCATTTTTATCCCATTTTTTAATTGATTTTATCTTATTGCATCTTACTGTTCTATTGTTCACTACATCTCTTTGTATTGTGTTATGTATTTATTGTTGTGCAGCACTTTGGAAACCTTGTGTTTGCTAAAATGATGCTATATAAACAAAGTGGATTGGATTGAGCCCGTCCTGACACCTAAGAGGAGCTAGGTTGTGTATTTTTGATTGTGAATCTTTTCAGAACCTGTTGAGACATCAGTCTTAATATTTGCGAGAGTTCAATAAAGAATAAAGAAGTTATTTGCAGAACCTTAATTCAGCTATTCTCAACCTTGGGGTCGGGACCCCAATTGGGGTCGCAAGATGATTTCTGGGGGTCGCCAAATCATTTTGGAAGTCAGTTCTGTCTCCACTGTGTTAAAGTGTTCATGTGTTAATGTTTTTAGTCTTTTTAGTCACTTAATGTCTTTTTTTGGTCATTTTGTGTCTTTTTTTAATATTTTTCTGGTCAATTTGTGTCTTTTTTGGTAATTTTGTTTACTTCTTTGGTCATTTTGTGTCCTTTTTTTAGTCATTTTGTCTCTTTTTTTGGTAATCTTTTTTCTTTTTGGGGGCATTTTGTGTCTTTTTTGGGTCATTTTGTGTCTTTTTTTAGTCATTTTGTGTCTTTTTTTAGTATTTTTTTTCTTTTTTGGAGCATTTTGTCTCTTTTTTTGGTATTTTTTTTCTTTTTTGGAGCATTTTGTGTCTTTTTTTGGTCATTTTCTTTCCTTTATTTGGTCAATTTGTTTCTTTTTTGGGTGATCTGAACTGTGCGTGTGAGATTGTGTTCAGTGAGCGGGGGTCGCAACTCAAAAAGGTTGAGAACTACTGCCTTAATTAGCCGTGTATTTCATACTGTTCAGCCGTTATCTGGTTATCAACGAGGCCTCACTGGACGTTTTATGGAGAGAGAATATTGTGTCAGTGATCGATATTGGGCTCCGTATCAAACAGCGCAGGCTGTAAAGTTATTCCTGTCTGCTACCAGGTGAGTTATATAACCTCCCTGCTGGGTCCCACACAGCACACTGCAAAAAGTGTTGTCTAAAAACAAGATAGAAACACTAAACTCAGGGAAATGATCTTGCTGCATGGACAAATAAATTTAGCTTAAAACTTAACTTAAATTAAGATGATTGAATCTAGAAATAAGCATGTTGAACGCTTAAAATAAGAAATTAACTCTTAAAACAAGATAAATTAAAGCTGCCAGCAGCGATGAACTAGTGCACTGACAATAATTTGTTTCTTACCAAGATATAATAAATTTAGATTTAGAAGTGTTACATCATTTATCTTGTTTTAACCCTTTGATGCACAACATGGTCTAAAATGACCCGGTATATATTTTTATGTTCTATGTCTTTGCAATAAATTATTTTCATCATTCAGTAATCCAGGTTTTCCTCAATTAGTTTGTTTTTGATCATCATACATCCTAATTTTATGTTTTCCTTTATTCATTTTTTAATAAAATCCCTTTTCGCGTCACTCTCCTTCTAATGCACAACATGGGTCAAACATGACCCATATCCATTTTTTATCTAAGTAGCTTGCTAAGCTAACTGCTTAGCTTACTTCTTGACTAAGTATTTAGCTAAGTAGCTTGCTAAGCTAACTGCTTAGCTAACTTCTTGACTAAGTATTTAGCTAAGTAGCTTGCTAAGCTAACTGCTTAGCTTACTTCTTGACTAAGTATTTAGCTAAGTAGCTTGCTAAGCTAACTGCTAAACTTCTTGGCTAAATATTTAGCTAAGTAGCTTGCTAAGCTAACTGCTTAGCTAACTTCTTGACTAAGTATTTAGCTAAGTAGCTTGCTAAGCTAACTGCTAAACTTCTTGGCTAAGTAGTTAGCTTAGCAAGCTACTTAGCCAATTAGTTAGCTATGTGATAAAACAAAAACTCTTTTTCTTCATAAAGTATGAGAGGCAAAATGTAAATAATGATCTGTTGTTGTCAAAAACAAGATATTTAAAGAATACTTGGAATATTCAATCATAAAATAAGTTGATATCAAAAAATAGAGCACAGAAACACACAGAAGCATTACATAACATGAAGGGAATGAATGAGGGTCATTTTTGACCATGTTGTGCGTCAAAGGGTTAAGAGTTAATTTCTTATTCTAAGTGTTCAACATGCTTATTTCTAGATTTAATAATCTTAATTTAAGAAATCTTGTCAAGGTAAATTATCTGTCCATGCAGCAAGATCATTTCCCTCAGATTTACTGTTTTTATCTGGTTTTTAGACACTCCTTTTTTCTTTTCTTTTTTTGCAGTGTGGAGTCATGAAACATTAAAGCAGTTTGAGGAATTTAAAAATCAGTTTGTGATTTTGAGCTAAAATATTTTGTAACTAAAAATAAAATTCACCCTGAGAGGTAAGATAGATACCTTTTACACAATATGGCAGCCATTTATGGATTATTATACTAAATATAATATAAAATTAACAAATGTAAATTTTGGAAAACCTGACATCCTCCGAGTTGTATTATATTTAAATCTATTTCATTTGTAAACCTTATTTTTGTTTTGATTTGATTTGATTCCACCTAGGTTTTTTTTTTTGTGGGTTTTTTCATTTTTTTATTTTATTGCTTTTATTTTTCTACTATCATTCTGTTCTTTCGTGTTGATTTTAAGCATGAATGAACATGTACATTCTTTATTTTTGTATGTGAACGAAAGAAAAAAAAAACAATAAAGAGAAGTTTGAAAAAAAATATATATTTTGTAACTGAGGAGGACTGATACTTTCTTGGAGCTCACCAATAATTGTGGAGGTGGTTTCAGAGGACTGTGCTGTCATATTTTATTGCCATAAGTAGAGAACAACCATAAAGTGAGGTGATGAGGAGGAGATCTCTGTTGAACTGGTCTAGATAGATAACAGGAACATTGACCGTGCTCCTTCATCAGGAGAACTCCTAAAACTTCTTTCCTTGCCTCAACATGCTGCCTCCGTTTCTTTTTTTTTTTTTTAAACATTTGTTTATTGATTTTTCAGTGACATAACAAAATCAAGAGATGACATCACGAGAGTCAAAACAGTGTCAAGTGTAACAAGTAAAAAAAAAAAATAATAATAATAATAAAAATAATACATAAAATAAAATGAAATCAGATAAGGAATAACTAATAGTAAGAATTACAAAATAATAATAATAATAATAATAATAATAATAATAATAAAAATAATACATAAAATAAAATGAAATCAGATAAGGAATAACTAATAGTAAGAAGAATTACCAAAAAAAAAAAAAATAAATAAATAAAAAAAAATAAAAAAATGGAAGCGAACAACAAATACACAGAACAAAACAAAAACACAAATAGGTCACCCACTGCTAAATAAAAGTCTAATAATATGTTCAGTAAAGCAGAGATAAATAAAAAACATTCCTAGCATGCTACAAAATCACACAAGAAAAACTCACAACTATAGCAGCTATTCTCAACCTTGGGGTCGGGACCCCAATTGGGGTCGTGAGATGATTTCTGGGGGTCGCCAAATCATTTTGGAAGTCAGCTCTGTCTCCACTGTGTTAAAGTGTTCATGTGTTAATGTGTTTTAGTCTTTTTGGTCACTTAATGTCTTTTTTTTAGTCATTTTGTTTCTTGTTTGGTAAATTTGTGGGTTTTTTTGGTCATTTTGTGTCTTTTTTTAATCATTTAGTGTCTTTTTGGGTCATTTTGTGTCTTTTTTTAATCATTTTGTGTCTTTTTTTGGTAATTTTGTTTCTTTTTTTGGTCGTTTTGTGTCTTTTTTTGGTAATTTTGTGTCTTTTTTGGTCAATTTGTATCTTTTTTGGGTCATTTTGTGTCTTTTTTTAGTCATTTTGTGTCTTTTTGGGTCATTTTGTGTCTTTTTTTAATCATTTAGTGTCTTTTTGTGTCTTTTTTGGTCGATTTGTATCTTTTTTAGGTCATTTTGTGTCTTTTTTTAGTAATTTTGTTTCTTTTTTTGGTCATTTTGTGTCTTTTTTGGTCAATTTGTATCTTTTTTGGGTCATTTTGTGTCTTTTTTTGGTCATTTTGTGTCTTTTTTGGTCAATTTGTATCTTTTTTGGGTCATTTTGTTTCTTTTTTGGGTGATCTGAACTGTGCGTGTGAGATTGTGTTCAGTGAGCGGGGGTCGCGGACAACATGCATGTTAAATTGGGGGTCGCGACTCAAAAAGGTTGAGAACTACTGAACTAGTAGAGAATCAGGGTGGTTACTCAGGAATAGCCGTAAAAATCAATCCCTCAACATGTGCAAAAAACGGACCCCAAGTTTTTATCAAACGTTGCAAGAGAACCATGTATGGAGCACCTCACCTTCTCCAGTTTCACCAGCTGAAGGATGTCCCTGATCCAAGAGGAGAGAGACGGCGGTGCAGAAGACTTCCATCTCAATAAAATCAAACGTCGAGCCAATCAGGAAACAAAGGCTACAGAGTCTGCTTCACACTGAGGAAGCTGCAAAGTAGGAGGTAAGACCCCAAACAAAGCAGTACATGCTGTTGTACAAACAGAAATAGAGTTGAATATCTGTGTCCAAAAATTAAGTAGTCCTCCGAAAGTGGAACACCCTGCCTGACTCTGTTAAACATGCCACATCAGTAGCCATTTTTAAACACAGATTAAAAACCAATCTTTTCTCTACAACATTTGGTTGAATTGTGTGCATGTGTGGTTGTGGGAGTGAATGCACATGTGTGAGTAAGTAAGTGTATATGTGGTGAATATGGAATAGCTTGTCTACCTGCACTCTTCAATTCATTTGTAATCGATTTTTGTTTGTTTTTTCTGTGTTTTTTTTATTTTTTTTTACTGTAATTATGTGTATACATTGTGAAGCACATTGAGTCTGCCTTTTGCATGAAATGCGCTCTATAAATAAAGTTGAAGTTTCTTATCGGGGACCTGGACTCTATTTCAGGGACATTCAGGAGTGTGGTTATGTCACCTGACCCCTTTCTTTGGTCATTTCGGGGGGGTTTTTGGTCATTTTGTGTCTTTTTTGGTCATTTTGTTTCCCTTTTTGGTCATTTAGTGTCTTTTTTTTGTCATTTAGTGTCTTTTTTTAGTCATTTTGTCTTTTTTTGGTCTTTTTGTTTCTTTTCTGTGTCATTTTGTGTCTTTTTTTTGGTCATTTTGTCCGTTTCTTATCGGGGGACCTGGACTCTATTTCAGGGACATTGAGGAGGTTATGTTTGTGGTTATGTCACCTGAGCCAAATATTAAACATTTGTGTAAGGAATCTTATCTTTCAGAGATACACGAGGGAGTCAACCTGCTGTCTCCTGTGGATTCCTCCCAATAGGGAAAGAGATGCCTGACCTTTGACCCCTGGTTATATTTAGTGTCCCTGGTGTTATGATGCAGTCTGACTGTTTGGTGGACAGGAGGACGGGGTCAGCAGCTCAAGGCTCCAGCTTCCTCCCACCCGCTGAAGGCTCATTGTGCACTGCTGGTCTCTGGTGCCGCGGGGCAGCGCTGGGCTCATAAACATGCTGTTTCCACCAGCAGACAGTCTTCAGTGGGAGTGGATAGTGACATTGTGTGTCTCCAGTAGCTGCCAGCCAGCAGACAGACAGACAGACAGGCAGTATCCTGGGGCCACTCATTGTTCTGACAGAGCTAAAACAAAGCTGTCAGTGAGGATTTGGCTATTGTTCCTCTGCAGACTCACTGAGGATCTTTGGTTATTGTTGCCACATGCCGGGCATACTGAGCATGAACTTCACTCTGCAGACCTCCGCAGGAAAACATACACTTCCTGATCCACTTATGGTCGTTCTCCTGACTGAGCTGCTCCATATAAGGGACTGTGATCACTAGCAGCGACAGCTTTTAAGGAAGCAGTTACACAAGCAACAGGCCTGACTGAGACACGCTGCTGTTAGTGACAGAGGAACGCCTGCAGCCTTATCACCACATCAGCCAGATCAGCCAGGCCAAAGGGGGCCACGGGGGCCACGGGGGCCACGGGTCAGCTCCACCAGTAAACACAACTCACTGACCCTCCCATCAAGGCCAAATTTAAGCTTTATTTTTAGAACTGCTGACTGGAAAATGAAGATATAATCTCCTGTAGACATTTTGGTCTCAGTAAAAACACACTTTCACTAGCCTACAGCAGTAGTTCTCAACCTTTTTGAGTCATGACCCCCAATTTAACATGCATGTTGTCCGTGACCCCCACTCACTGAACACAATCTCACACACACAGTTCAGATCACCCAAAAAAGAAACAAAATGACCAAAAAAAGGAAACAAAATGACCAAAAATGACACAAAACGACCAAAAAAGAAACAAAATGACCAAAAAAAGACACAAAATGACCAAAAAAGACACAAAATGATCAGAAAAAAGACACAAAATGACCAAAAAAGAAACAAAATGACCAAAAAAAGACAAAAAATGACCAAAAAAGACACAAAATGATCAGAAAAAAGACACAAAATGATCAAAAAAAGACACAAATTGACCAAAAAAGACACAAAATGACCAAAAAAGACATAAATTGACCAAAAAAGACACAAAATGACCAAAAAAAAAGACACAAAATGACCAAAAAGACACAAAATGACGAAAAAACCACAAAATGACCAAAAAAAAAAAGACATTAAGTGACCCAAAAAACTAAAACACATTACCACATGAACACTTTAACACAGTGGAGACAGAGCTGACTTCCAAAATGATTTGGTGACCCCCAGAAATCATCTCGAGACCCCAAAAGGGGTCCCGACCCCAAGGTTGAGAACAGCTGGCCTACATGACTAAATAATGGTGAAACCCACGTTGCCAACAGGACATGAGGTTAATGTTGTATCCCAGGTCCAGCAGTGTAAAGGATGTTTTCCTCCTCCAGTAAACACATCTCTCTGTC
This sequence comes from Centropristis striata, assembly GCF_030273125.1. Lineage (NCBI taxonomy): Eukaryota > Metazoa > Chordata > Actinopteri > Perciformes > Serranidae > Centropristis > Centropristis striata. Next base: position 40,997,481 of record NC_081523.1, on the reverse strand, counting down.
AGAAACACTAACAGCTTTATTTATCTCAGTCCTGCTTTATAAACTGGTTCTGTGTGTGTTAACCCACTAGAATAACAAGTCAAAAGACACAAATGACTCAGATGAGACCTGATTATTGCTTCTGTCCCTGGTGACATCATCATGACATCATCACACAGATAAAACCACACATGCATTATTAATGTGCATGTTTTGTTCTGGTGGAAATGAACTATGTGCATTAACGTACGTACACAAACTACAGTACAGGGCTCAGGGCCAGGGGCCAACAGTCTCAGGGGCCTCTGGGACTCTAGTTTATTACTATTATACTATTACTTTGTGTCTTGTGTGTAGCGTAACAATTTTGGTAATTTTGTGTGTCTTTTTTCATCTTTTGTGTCTTCTATTGTGTCTTTTTTAGTTATTTTGTGTCTTTTTTTGGTCATTTTGTGTCTTTTATTGTGTCTTTTTTTAGTTATTTTGTCTTTTTTTTGTCATTTTGTGTCTTTTATTGTGTCTTTTTTAGTAATTTCGTGTCTTTTTTAGTTATTTTGTGTCTTTTTTAGTTATTTTGTGTCTTTTTTTGGTCATTTTGTGTCTTTTATTGTGTCTTTTTTTAGTTATTTTGTGTCTTTTTTAGTTATTTTGTGTCTTTTTCAGTCATTTGTGTCTTTTTTGGTCATTTTGTGTCTTTTTTAGTCCTTTAGTCCAACATAAAATGTGATTTTGAATCTTTTTTTTACTTTCAAAACACTATCATGCTCAATAAAGAATTTTAAATGTGTCAAATGTGACCAAAGGTGTCAAATCTACCATATAAGAGGGTTCCATCCAGTTCTATCATTTGATACTAAATCTATTTGAGCTTGTCTCCAGTTTTACTTGGTATATCATCATCAAACTGAAACTGGCCTCATGGAGTTTACAGCCAGAACTTTAGAGGTAAATGTACAGTAGGGCTCCACGCTGCTTTGTTTTATACTCTGATGGAGGCAACAAGTCTGGATTATTTGGAGCTTTAGGAGACTTTAGAGGGTTAACCACTGCTAAATATCTCTCCATCTCATGGATTGCAAAATAGACCAGGGCTGGAATTGAACTATGCACATTAACGTACGTACACCAACTTCTCCTACAAAATGTCACTCACAGACAATCGTATAGAAACTATGAAGACACTTTAAACGACCACAAAAAAACATTACACAACTGCAATTAGACACAAAATGAGGACAGAGACTCCTGACTCGACCACAGAGAAACACCAGAGACCAACGATGCTACACAGAGACTCAAAATGACCACAAAGAGACAGAAAAGTACAAAAAAACAACCAAAAAACAAAACGGTTGTAGTGTGAGTTGACCTTGTTGAGATCAGTCTCATGTTGGAACCATAACAGAGAGAAATCTCTACAGCTGATATCTGCCACACTTGGAAAATAGTAAAATAATTCAGATTTATGAATAGAAGTTAACAGAAATTTGGGGCTGAACTGTCTGTGAAAGTACATTTTAACGAAAGACTTTAACTTAAAGTCTAAAGGCTAAATAAATGTTTTACACTGTCACAGTAGGGTGGATTGTCCTAATGAGGGACATTTTTTGCTTTTCAGACTTCTGTAGAATATTACGATGTGAAGTTAAATATACATCAAATACCTTTTTAAAAACCCTCAGGGGGTGTCCTAATGAAATCAAAAGAGAAAATGCAGATAACACATTCATAAATTACATAGATATCAGTCCTCTTATTGCCAAACTGTCTGAGAAAATGTGCAGCTTCCTAATGTGGGACACTGTAAAGTCTATGTTAAAAGGTCTAAACCATGGGTGTCAAACTCAAATACACAAAGGGCCAAAATGTAAAACTTGAATATAACAAAATAACTAAAAAAGACACAACAAAAGACACAAAAGAGGAAAAAATACACAAAAAAGACACAAAATGACCAAAAAAACCCACAAAATGACTAAACAAAAGACACAAAATGTATAAAATAAAAAAAGACACAAAATGACCAAAAAAAATACACAAAATGATTAAAAAAGACACAAAAAAGACACAAAATGACCAAAATCGTTGCGCTAAACACACAAGAGCCAAATAAAATAGTCCCACTAGAATAAAACCAGAGTTGATGACAGGATCACACACAATCACAAGATCACATTTATGTTGGTTTTTATTTGTTTCTTTTTGGTTCTAAATGTTTTAATCCAGTAAGTCAGAATAAAAAAAACAATTATTATTATTATCAGGTCATATAGGGCTAGGTGAAAATATACCAACATGGCATTTAAACATGTTAAGTGGTGAATACAGGCAGGATGGAAATGATTAAAAAAATGGACAAAATAACCCATAAAGTGCGTGTTTGTAGAGCTGCAGCGGACCGTGTTGTGTTGTGTTGTGTGTTGTGTTGTGCTGAGAGAGAGAGGAGGCGCCTCGGTCTGCTTCACGACTGCTGACGTCACGTCATGGCTGGTGCGCGCTGCAGCGGTACCTCCCTCTAGTCCTGGTCCTATAAATACCTCAGATCCTCGGTCCAGGACTCACTCCCTGCCTGCCTCCCTACCTGCCTGCCTGCTCTAAGAGCCGCTCCGGAGCAGCAGGTCTCTAGCAGCTCATCTCAGCGGGTCGGAGCCACCAGGAGCACCAGGAGCACCAGGAGCAGAGCAGACCTCCAGAGGAGACCATGTCCTCCTACGGCTCCTCCGAGTGCCGGCGGGTCAGCCCGTCGGTCCACGGCAACAAGTTCCACACGGCGCACCGCAAGAAGGCCGTGGCCAACATCTTCGAGAACGTGAACCAGGACTCCGTGATGCGGCTCTTCCAGAAGACTGGAGACATGAAGGCGGAGGAGCGCGTGAGGAGCATCTTCTCCTACAGCCAGGACCCGGAGGAGACCTCGCGGGCCCTGATGGCGCTGAAGCAGAGGAAGAAGGACAAGTTCCTGCAGATAGCGGGGATGGTCCGCCAGCTGCTCAAGCTCCGCTGACTGTTATAACCGGTTATAACCAGTCCTTATAGAGCCTGTTTCTGTCTGCGGCTCGTTCTGGGCCCAATGTGAAAACAGTCCCGGTGGGACCGGGGTCCCGCCGATGATGCGGCTCACCTCCCGCCTGGAGAGGAGCGCCAGGTGAGGAGGAGGAGGAGGAGGAGGAGGAGGAGCAGCCTTCCTCCGCACGGCACCACGCTGCAGGTCGCCTCATGGAGGAGGCGCCGGTGGAGATCTGATGTGGGATTATGAGGACCATGCGTCCTCTCAGACTTTAATCATCATGCATTGTTGCAGATGCCTGCTGACTGTACAGGTGACCCTCACCTGCTGCTGGTCACCGTGAGACTGTCCCGTGCCTGATGACGCCTGATGACGTCATGTCTCTGACTCTTTGTTCTATGAAGGTCTCGTTAGTGGCCACTAATGTCTTATTATTGTCACCAAATGTTATGACGTGATTTGCATTTCTGATATGTTCCTTTGTCATTTTTCTAAAATAAATTATTTCATTGTATACAAAAGTTGAACATTGTTTGTCCTCTTTGCACGGGTCATCACTTTGTTATTATTTATGTTATATTTATTATCACATCAGGTCTTATGAGGTTAATATCTACTCTTGATTAAATGATGGAAGAGTCATTTATCTACTGGGATGGAGGCTTAATTCTGGTTCTCTTACATATCTGAGGGGCATCACAGTGTTGATCTTTATCATTTATGGATCAGTGAGGTCAGACTAAACAACAACAAAAAGCAGCATCTTTCAGAATGTTAACAAATTAAATTACAGTGTAATAACTGTGAAATAATCGCCTTAATCTGGCACAAAATTGAATTTATTGTCTCCAAAAGTGATACATTTTGATCCAAGATTAAATGACTTGTAAATATGTTTTTTTAGCCAGCATGTGTGGAGCAGCTGTGATCTTTCCTGTGGTGGTAACCAGGGAAACCCTCCAGCTCACTATCTCTCTAAATCAGCATAAAAATAGAAAAGCTGATGCATTAGTTCTGGCTGGATGCCAGAGACTTCAGTAGTAGACTTTAGTAGTAGAGGGAGGCAGCACACAGCATGTAACAGCCCAGACTGTTTAGTCATGTTATCTGGATTAACTTTACACATTAACACTAGTGCTGTTCTTCATTCTGATGCATTGTGAGGGAGCAGTGAGTCATGTGAGGATGTGGTTAGCTCCGGGCTTCCCTCAGCGCTGAACCAGCACCACACCAGTCTGAACCAGTTTGAGCTGGGAGACAGGGTGTGTGTGTGTGTGTGTGTGTGTGTGTGTGTTAGTGCTCTGAGATAAGAGGCGTCTAAGCAGCATTACAGGGTTTAGACGGTGGAGCTTCTCTCCACACCCTCTGATTCTTCACTTTAACCCTCTGGACTCCAGCTAGTTATTGAAAATAAACATGTTTTATTTACAGTAATAACTTTATTTATATCTGATATGTAGACAAGCTGAGAAAGCCAGTTAAAGTTCAATCATAGTGTGACATTTATGTTTCTAGACCATTTTTAAAATGTGAATTTTCTTTCTACAATGAAAACTATTACTATCTTTAATTTAAATGCAAATAGACTTTTGTATTTTTTTATTTTTTCTGCTGTTTTTGTGTGTATAAATGGTTTCCATAGAAACCTGTGTCTTTTGTTTGTATTTTGGGTTCCTGGCAGCTTTACACTTTGTTAATTAAAATAAAATGAAAAATCTGGCTGATAGCCAAGTTTGTGTGGAGAAAAAGGAGCCATGCATGTGATGTAAGGACAGACTGGAAGATGCTGAACACAGACAGACATTAATGCAGAGGAAGTTGACACATTTGAACCAAAACCTTGTGGACTTCAGAGGTTTAATCTCCAATTATATGAATACATACTTCCTACGGCCACTGCACTAGTCTGATAAACACGAATGTTGTAAAAGAGACCAAAAAAAGACACAAAATGACAAAAAAAAGACATTATGACCAAAAAAAGACACAAAATGACCATAAAAAGACACAAATTACCAAAAAAAAGACACAAAATGAACATAAAAAGATACAAAATGACAAAAAATGACACAAAATGAACAAAAAAAGACACAAAATGACCATAAAAAGACACAAATTACCAAAAAAAGACACAAAATGAACATAAAAAGATACAAAATGACAAAAAATGACACAAATGACCAAAAAAAGACACAAATGACAAAAAAAATGACACAAAATCACAAAAAAATATGGTAAAATAAAATGTAAAATATAAAATCAAATGTAAAATCTGACTGATAGCCAAGTTTGTGTGTATAAAAAGGAGCCATGCATGTGATGTAAGGACAGACTGGAAGATGATAAACAGACAGACATTAATGCAGGAAGTTGACTAATTTGAACCTAAACCTGGTGGACTTGAGAGGTTTAAAGGACAGAAATGATCCTTCATCATGCAAACATCTTTATTTACAGCTCATTTAAAAGCCTTTGTGGTGTGTCTTGTGTTGGGTGGTGTGTGTGTGTGTGCAGGCTGCAGACAGCAGCACCACAGTGATAATCTGCTGCTCTGCTGCCGGATCAAACCAGTTCCCTGCTTGTTGTGCATGACGACATCTGACTGACTGAGGCGCTGCTCAACATGTGCTGAGAGACGGGAAGCTCCAGTATCACCAGCCTGAGGGGGGACAGTCTCAGGTGAACCGTCACCTGAGAGTTTATAGAAGGACTGACTGTCTGCTGACTCCAAAAACAGATCCACACTGTAAAAAAAAAAAATGTGTTTAATTTACGGTAAGATACCGGCAGCTGTGGTTGCCAGAACATCACCGTAAAAAATACAGTGAGCGTATGTAAATGTAAATATCAGCAAAAACTGTAATTTATACTGAATAATCCTATTACTTTTAGGATAATTGTGTCATCATGGTGTTTCTCCATTAACTTTACATGGAAATTTAATATTTTTACAGCAAAACTGTGTGTTTTCTACAGTTTATGGCGGTAGAATTTAAAGTTTTATACTATTCTTTCATTTACAGTAATTAAAAGTATCTACTAAGGCAGCTATTCTCAACTTTGGGGTCGGGACCTCAATTGGGGTCGCGAGATGATTTCTGGGGGTCGCCAAATCATTTTGGAAGTCAGCTCTGTCTCCACTGTGTTAAAGTGTTCATGTGTTCATGTGTTTTAGTCTTTTTGGTCATTTTTAGTCATTTTGTGGTCAATTTGTGTCTTTTTTAGTCATTTTGTGTCTTTTTTGGTCATTTTGTTTCTTTTTTGGGTCATTTTGTGTCTTTTTTTTTGGTAATTTTGTGACTCTTTTGGTCATTTTGTTTCCTTTTTTTGGTCATTTTGTGTCTTTTTTTGATCATTTTGTGTCATTTTGTGTCTTGTTTGGTCAATCTGTGTCTTTTTTGGTCAATTTGTGTCTTTTTTGGTCATTTTGCTTCTGTTCAGTGAGTGGGGGTTGCGGACAACATGCATGTTAAATTGGGGGGTCGCGACTCAAAAAGGTTGAGAAACACTGTACTACGGTGATGTACAATGTTCAATTTTACGACCTATTTTTGATGCAATTTGACAGTTTTTTACTGTAATTTCCACAAACATTTTTTTACAGTGTAGCTTCAGATTCAGATTTGACTTTATTAATCCCACAGTGGGGAAATTTCTTTGTTACAGCTGCAAAGTTTCACACAATTTTTAAGATAAAGATAAAAAATAAACAATCTAAGAAAAGACAATTAACAATATACAAATATACAATAATAATAATGTACTATATACAACTTAGTGCAAATTTAAGTGGAGAAATGTGCGGATTTATGCAAAAATGTTCAGGTTGTGTTGGTGTTGTACAGTCTTATGGCAGCTGGAAAGAATGATTTGCGGAAATATATGAATCAATAACAAAAAAATAAAGCCAGGTGTGCACTGAAAAAAGAACCAACTTAATTGAACTGTTTCATTTGGTAACACCTAAATGAATTAAGTTCTTTCAAATTAATTTAATAAATTAGATTAACACAATTGATTTTAAATGAATTTGAAAGAACTTAATTCATTTAGGTGTTACCAAATGAAACAATTCAATTAAGTTGGTTCAACTATTTTCTTTTTTCAGTGTGTGTTTTTTCTTTATATCTTCATATTTTCGTCATTCTTCAATTGTCACTTATTTTTGGGAAATCACCTTCTTGTTCAGAGTTAGATGAGAAGCAACATGCTACATATGAAGCCCTGTTGTTTATTGTTTGTTTATCTTTGCGTTATAATAATATTCATAATAATAATAATAATAATAAACTTTATTTGTATAGCACTTTTCTTAACAAAGTTTCAAAGTGTTTTACAGGCAAGAGATAAAAACATATGGGAAGACAGAAAAAATTACAATAAAACAAAAAAAATTTGATATATCTTTTATATGGATATATTTTTTATATGGATATATTTTTTATATGGATATATTTTTTATATGGATATATTTTTTTATATGGATATATTTTTTATATCAATATATCGCCCTTTTATATGGATATTTTTTTTATATCTATATTTTTTCATATGGATATATCGCCCTTTTATATGGATATATTTTTTATATGGATATATCTTTTATATGGATATATTTTTATATGTATATGTGTCCCAGGTTATAGGTCCAGAGGTTCCAGAGGTCAGAGTTCATCACCTTCTAATTGAGCATCTCATCCCAGTTTGAGTCTATTTTCTGCTCTTTTATCTCTCTCTCTCTCTTCTGTCGCCTCGTGTATCTCACCAGCCTTTTCTTTTATTGCTCCTTTTCCCTTTTAAGGCGATCCAATTGTTCAGGAGAAGAAGCTGAATATTGAGGTGATTGTGTTGTGCTGGCAGCGCTGCTCCTCTCCTCCTCTTCCTGCCTTTCATCGGCCAAACACTGAAGCTTTGATGTCCACAGACTCTGTGGAGACACAATCTGAGCCTGGAGGACACAAACTACTATAATCATAATAATCAGATCAGGGTGGAGGTGTGTGTGTGTGTGTGTGTGTGTGTGTGTGTGTGTGTGGGGTCAGGGCTGCAACACAATTACATAAATGAAAAATTAAACTGTGTGTTAAAGATACAAATGTGAGTGTGTGTAGAACGTTTGCATGACTGAAACCTCTAAAAAAAGACAAGAAGAGAATAATGGAGCACAAAACACACACTCAAAGAAACAATACTGCTTATAACTGAATTCAATCAGTAAAACATTTTTACACTTAAAAATATTGAGATTTTGGAGATGTACCGGTACGTGGAAATTGAAGTAATATGCATATGTTCTGTATTTTTCATCTCTGTGGGATAAGAATTGTAAAAACCAATAAAACATATTTACAAAAAAAAAAAATATTGAGTTGATTTGAAAGCTCTCAAATCGGTTAAACGAAAACATGAGTAAAGAGTAAATTTAAGTAATATTTTCAAGTACGTCTGAATGAATTGACTTATTGGCTCAATTACCACATAAATTGAGTAAATTGAGTAAATGTGTAATGTGTAATATGGAAAACTGAGTAGAAATCACTAAACAAACTGAGTAAATATAATTGAAAACATTTGTAGGATATAACTGCAAATTTGCTTATAATTTACTTAAAAAATGTCTTGTACTGACTGGTTTTACACTTATTGTACACGTATTATTACAAATAAAAAAAACATTTTATATTTGGATATTTTTACAAAAAGATTCCTGTTGGAGTTCTACTAATGAATTTTAATGTAATCAACTCAAATCCTCATCATGATGATATTCACCTTTTTTATTTAGTATAATACATTTATATTATATTACTGTCACATTTACAGGCTCCTGAATCATTTCTTAGAGTGCACCGAGACAAAAAAACAACATGTTTTACATAAAAATAAATGATATAAACCAGATTAAAAAATACAAACATATACAAAGCAAAGTGTATATTCATCTGTGTCCATTTGTTATATTTTTATATTGAGAAAAGGTAAAATGAGCTCTAAAGGAGCGTATTAGCCACTAGATGAAGAATCCTCTAGCTCCATGCAGCTCTACTGTACAGTAGAAGAGGAGGTCATGGACACAAAGGAGCGACTTCATCCTCCAGCCTGAACAAAGAGAAACAGTCGGAGCATGTTTCTTTGTTTGAGCAGCCAGAACAAGATGTGGCCTGCTGCTGGAAAGGTTAAATATTATTTTCCTGATGAAAGCAGCCGGTGGGGGTTGAATAAAGGAGAGAGAGAGAGGCGTTAGATCAGTGATTACAGCGGGGAGTGGCAGCGGCTGATCCAGAGCAAACCGGTTCAGGCCGAGCTGTGATGAGGAACCAGCGTGAGCTGTTCAGGCTGCTCAGGATTAGTCAGCGCTGGAAGATCCCGCTGTAAAGTCAACAGGCCGGGACATAAATCAGCCTCTCACATTAACAAAAGCCTCCACTTGATCCTATATTTAGCCTGTTTTAATAAATAAAACTAAGCTGCCAGAGTATTTCTGCAGAAGGCAGCAGAGTGATCCAAAACTGGATGATTAAGTTCCATTTATCAGGAAATTCACAAGAAGTTTTGCTCACACTGCTTATGTTGAGAAGCTTTTTAAAACAAGCGGGGGAGTTTCCCAGCAGCCACCCACCACTAGCTGCTCCAATACATATTTTATGTTGTTTCATTGTTTTATACTGAACGTACTATTAACTGTCGATAATTTATTGTGTACCACAGGGGTCTCAAACTCTAATTACCTGGGGCCCGCTGGAGGCAGAATCAACATGACCAAAAGAAGACACAGAATGACAGAAAAGAGACACAAAATTACTTAAAAAAGACACAAAATGACCAAAAAAGACACAAAATGACTGAAAAAACAATAAATAACTTTAAAAAGACACAAAATTATTTAAAAAAAGACACAAAATGACCCAAAAAGACACAGAATTACCAAAAAAGACAAAGAATTATTTAAAAAAAGACACAAAATTATTTTAAAAAGACACAAATTACCAAAAAAAGACACAAAATTACAAAAAAGACACAAAATTACCAAAAAAAGACACAAAATTATTTTAAAAAAGACACAAAATGACCCAAAAAGACACAGAATTACCAAAAAGACAGAATTATTAAAAAAAGACACAAAATTATCTTAAAAAAGACACAAAATGACCCAAAAAAGACAAAGAATTATTAAAAAATTTCACAAAATTATTTTGAAAAGACACAAAATTATTTTGAAAAGACACAACATTACCAAAAAAAGACACAAAATTACAAAAAAGACACAAACTGGCCAAAAAAGAAACAGAATTACCAAAAAAGACAGAATTATTTAAAAGAAAAGACACAAACTGACCCAAAAAGTCACAGAATTACCAAAAAAAGACACAAAATTATTTTATAATAATCACCAACTCAGAGCAGTATCAGAATATTTAGTTTTCTGGTTAGATCCCAGTGCAACTATTTGCTGAGTAACACTCGTCTCATTTAGATAAATCTGCTTCATCATCAGTTACAGGCTGCTGTTGTTGAATCCAGTCAGTACAGTGAAGTGAAACAGCGCTGGCCATGAATGACTGTTTAGTGTCACATTCAGATCCTTTATAAGCCTTTATAACAGCCCTCCGGCTGACAGAGTTCCTCCTCTAGTGGGAAGTGGGTTGATCGTTCTGTCCAAGTGTCACAAGCAGCTGGTGGACTGGCCTGTCAGAGCAAAGGTCAAAGGTCAAGTAGTCATGGTGATGTAAAAGTTATACAGGAAGAAGGTGAAATGTGTGAGCGGGCAGCGACTGTCACAGTGTTCCTTGAAGCGCCGTCCTGTCTGACTCACAGCGTTCCCACGGCGCCCACTGGCATCATCCGGATTAGCTCATGGAGGGACAAAAGACTGAAAATGAAACACATTCCACAGAATCAAAGGAAGATTCCAGGAATTTGGCACATTTGCAGCCTGTGATTGTCTCTTAGTGCAGCTGTGGTCCATGAGGAGCAGCGCTGGCGTCCGTGTTGTTTCAGGATGACTCAGCGTGTTGTGCTCGCCCTCGCTCTGCTGCGTCGCTAGCTCAGGCCTCACATCAAACACTGCTCCACATGCTACGTCAGTGGCCTGCGTCGGAGGTGACCCCGCCACCTCACAGAGGGACCATCAGACGCCATGACGCTTCATCTGCATCCTACAGACACTGGAAACATCATGGCGGCTCATTAGCATACTGTGGTCTGTGGCAGCCATCTTTCCTGTTGCTGCAGCTGCTTGTTTCATTGTTTTATACTGACTTTATACTTTATATGACCCAAAAAGACACAGAATTACCAAAAAAAGACAAAGAATTATTAAAAAAAGACACACAATTATTTTAAAAAGACACAAAATTACCAAAAAAAGACACAAAATTACAAAAAAGACACAAAATTACCAAAAAAAGACACAAAATTATTTTTTTAAAAAGACACAAACTGACCAAAAAAGAAACAGAATTACCAAAAAAGACGGAATTATTAAAAAAGACACAAAATTATCTTAAAAAAGACACAAAATGACCCAAAAAGAAACAGAATTACCAAAAAAGACAAAGAATTATTAAAAAAAGACACAAAATTATTTTAAAAAGACGCAAAATTACCAAAAAAAGACACAAAATTACAAAAAAGACACAAAATTACCAAAAAAAGACACAAAATTATTTTAAAAAAGACACAAACTGACCAAAAAAGAAACAGAATTACCAAAAAAGACAGAATTATTTAAAAAATCTGCATCCTACAGACACTGGAAACATCATGGCGGCTCATTAGCATACTGTGGTCTGTGGCAGCCATCTTTCCTGTTGCTGCAGCTGCTGGTTTCATTGTTTTATACTGAACGTACTATTAACTGTTGATAATTTATTGTGTACCACAGGGGTCTCAAACTCTATTTACCTGGGGGCCGCTGGAGGCAGAATCAACATGACCAAAAAAAGACATAAAATGACAGAAAAAAAATTAAATTACTTAAAAAAGACACAAAATTATTTAAAAAAGACACAAAATGACCCAAAAAGACACAGAATTATTACAAAAAAGACACAAAATTATTTTAAAAAGACACAAAATTACCAAAAAAAGACACAAAATTATTTTAAAAAGACACAAAATTACCAAAAAAAGACACAAAATTATTTTTAAAAGACACAAAATTACCAAAAAAAGACACAAAATGACAGAAAAAAAATTAATTACTTAAAAATGACAGAAAAAAGACAAAATTACAAAAAAGACACAAAATGACTGAAAAAACAATAAATTACTTTAAAAAGACACAAAATTATTTTAAAAAAGACACAAAATTACCAAAAAAGACAAAGAATTATTAAAAAAAGACACAAAATGATTTTAAAAAGACACAAAATCACCAAAAAAAGACACAAAATTGCAAAAAAGACACAAAATTATTTTAAAAAAGACACAAACTGACCAAAAAAAGAAACAGAATTACCAAAAAAGACAGAATTATTAAAAAAAGACACAAAATTATCTTAAAAAAGACACAAACTGACCAAAAAAGAAACAGAATTACCAAAAAAAGACAGAATTATTAAAAAAAGACACAAAATTATCTTAAAAAAGACACAAACTGACCAAAAAAAGAAACAGAATTACCAAAAAAGACAAAGAATTATTAAAAAAAGACACAAAATTATTTTAAAAAGACGCAAAATTACCAAAAAATAAACACAAAATTACAAAAAAGACACAAAATTACCAAAAAGGACACAAAATGACTGAAAAAACAATAAATTACTTTAAAAAGACACAAAATTATTTTAAAAAAGACACAAAATGACCCAAAAAGACACAGAATTACCAAAAAAGACAAAGAATTATTAAAAAAAAGACACAAAATTATTTAAAAAAAGACACAAACTGACCAAAAAAGACAGAATTATTAAAAAAAGACGCAAAATTATCTTAAAAAAGACACAAAATGACCCAAAAAGACACAGAATTACCAAAAAAGACAAAGAATTATTAAAAAAATCTGCATCCTACAGACACTGGAAGCATCATGGCGGCTCATTAGCATACTGTGGTCTGTGGCCGCCATCTTTCCTCTTACTGCAGCTGCTTTTCCTTCTGACTAACATGCTGACGATAACTACACAACACTGGATAGAGAATAACTCCATAAAAGGTAGAAGTGTGGTTGTTCCAGGCAAAGGGAACTGGTAGTGAGATTAAATTCTTTCCTCTTGTACTTGATGTTGTAGAGATTAAACCAACTGTAAAGCTGTATCAGGCAGACTCTGTTTTAAAGGCTCGTTAGCTTCATCACAGACTTTGATACATTGGCGCCCCAACCAGGTTCACCAGGTGAAACTCAGTTTGAGTAGAGAAATAAAGCAGTAGCAGCCTGTAACTGACCAATCAAAGTTCAGATCTGGTGAGTGTTTGTACACCAACTAAACCATCTGGTCCGTGTCTCAGAGAGCTGTCAAACACTGCTGAGTCTGTTTGTTTCATGGCCAGATGGAGCTTCAGAGTCAAGCTCCTTCTAAACAACCAGTCTGCATCCTTCACCAGAGTGGAAGTTAAAAATATAAAGATCAAAGAACACAAGACAAGAGCCCACAGCCATGCTAGCCTGCTGCTTTGAGCTAAATGCTAACATAGCATGCTAACACACTCACAATAACATTACATGCTGTTGTTTAGGAGGTCATGTCTGGATTATTAGTATCATCCAGAGGTGCATACAGCTCAGTTCATCTCAGTCCTTCTCCTGGATCACTACTGCTACGCTGTTACTAAAGCAGCTTTTTAAATAAGGTTAGGGTTAGGGTTAGGGTTAGGGTTAGGGTTAGGCCTATTTGCCATGGAATTTGGCAGTAATGGTGGAAAAAGCAACAGACCGGGGAACATAGGACCCTTTTTCCCAAAAAGGTCTCAGTCTCATACAAAGAGGGGAACAGGGGCGGCTGTGGCTTTTTTATAGAGTTTATAAGGTGGGAAACAAAAATTAGTTAAGTCAAATAAAATGTGAAAAATATAGTTTGGGTATATGTAAATAAATGAACTGGTGTCAATGCAAACATTAATTCAGTTAAAAGTGAAAATATTAGGTTGGTTCAATTTAAATGTATTAGTTTGGTTCAATAACTAAAATGTTAAGAAAATAATTTGGATCAAGGCAAAGTAGTCAAGAGCAGTATTATTGTTTACATCAACATAAAATAATCAGGTCAATAATAAGAAGTTACTCAATTTAGATTCCTTGAGGTCAAATATTTTAGATGTGATTTTTTACTTTGAGCAGGTTTAGTCAGTGTGTGATGATCTCCAGCTGGCTCTGCAGCTTCATATTTCACTACATGAATGACAGGAACCGGCTCTAACCTAATCTGCTTATTCTGATCACATTAAATATAATCTTTATGTGTCTGTAATTCTAAATCAAGATCATTTTCAATGAATCCAACACAATAGAATTAGTCTGTTTTTAATTGACACTAAACACTTCCTGTTAAGTTATTAACTCAACTTGTAACGTAGTTAGATTTAATTAATAATATTGCGTGCAATCTGTTGCCTCAATTTTATTGAGTAGCTATTGTTTGTTTTGTTTACAGCAGGGGTCTCAAACTCGCGGCCCGCGGGCCAATTGTGGCCCTCGTGGCGATATTTTGTGGCCCCCACCTTGATATGAAAGTTTAATGTGAGTTTTATATGAATGGCACTTTACCGTGTTGTGTGTGTTACTTTTTTTGGTAATTGTGTCTTTTTTAATAATTTTGTGTCTTTTTTTAATAATTTTGTGTCTTTTTTGGTAATTCTGTGTATTTTTTTGTAATTTTGTGTCTTTTTTAAGTAATTGAGTGTATTTTCAGTATTTTGTGTCTTTTTTAAGTAATTGAGTGTATTTTCAGTATTTTGTGTCTTTTTTGTAATTTTGTGTCTTTTTTTTAGTAATTTTGATACTGCCTCCAGTGGCCCCCAGGTAATTTGAGTTTGAGACCCCTGGTTTACAGTGTATTATTGTTTACATCAACATAAAATAATCAAGTCATAAGAACTTACTCAATTTAGATTCCTTGAGGTCAAATATTTTAGATATGTTTTTTTGTGTGTTTTTTACTCTGAGCAGGTTTAGTCAGTGTGTGATGATCTCCAGCTGGCTCTGCTGCTTCATGTTTCACTACATGAATGACAGGAACCGGCCTGAACCAGTTTGAAACAGAGATCTAGCAGAGGGAGTGCTGTGTAAGCAGACAGCGAGGACACTCCATGCTGAATCCTCCACGGAGCGCTGTGACCCTTAATAACCTCTGTTATAGCCTCTGTTACTGACAGGACAGTCTGTCCTAGAGTCAGAGGGAGATGAGTCCCTGGAGTTACCAGGGCCGGGTCAGGACCGGCCCATTGTTCACATCAGCCTCTATCAGTGTGTGTTTGTAAGTTGTGTAAGTGTGTGTTTGTAGGTTGTGTGTGTGTGTGTGTGTGTGTGTGTGTGTGTGAGCCTCTTCCTGTGTGGCGCTGCAGGTTCCTTGAGGGTCTGGGGGCCGGGGGCCCTGCAGACATGCTGTCTGGCTCCAGCTCCACCACAAGGCCTCCTCATTGTTCTGGCCCACCTCCCTTTGTCCTGTTCAGGCTGCCAGCTCCCCTCTCCTCCTCCTCCTGCACCTCCACCCTCTCCTCCTGCTCCTCCCTGCAGGTGCAGCTGATCCAGCGAAGGAGGAAGTGAAGGCCTAGAAACAATAGCAGAGCTCAGCTCCTATTTATATATCAATTCTTTCTTTTATCTATGGATTCAGTGCTTATTTGGGGCTTTTGGCATCAGTTGGTGAAATTTAGTAACCTCACTGGCAAGGTTATTATATATATATATTTATAAATATATTTATATTATATACTGCATATTCATATTTATTCTGCACTGGAATTCTATTCTACTCCTTAATACATACTCCTTCATTAGACACTTTATTTTTTATTGTATTTTATTGTATTTTTATATTTTATTGCTTGGAGTATGCCTAGGTTGTTCTTATTTAATTGTGTTGTTATTGTCTCTGTGTGTAATGCTGCTGCTACACTGTAATTTCCCAGCTTGGGATAAATAAAGTCTATCTATCTATCTATCTATCTATCTATCTATCTATCTATCTATCTATCTATCCATCTATCCATCTATCCATCTATCTATCTTATTATTATAGATTGAAAAAACATTTTTGTTAACTGAAATAAAAATAAAAACTAGAGTTTTAAAAAACCGATAACTAACTGAAACTGTATTTTGTGGTTACAGAACTAAGTAAAACTAACTAAAATTATAGTGAAAATGTCCTTCATTTTCGTCTTTGTCAACTTTTTTCATACATAATCCAGTGTTTCTATTCTCCAGTGCTGAGTGTGTGTATTCCTGCTTTGTGGGCTTCCAGGAGAAGCGCTAGTGAAATTACCGTAATGACTCCATGTTGGCTGGAAAGAGGAACTACTCAGCTTTCAGAAAACATTGGAAATTTTCCGATAGCGCAAACCGTTTAGTTATTATAGTAATCTGAAGTGTGCTTGAGGAAACATGTCACCAGCTCAACACTCTTTAGATGTTGGATAAACCAGCTATTCTCAACCTTGGGGTTGGGACCCCAATTGGGGTCTTGAGATGATTTCTGGGGGTCGCCAAATCATTTTGGAAGTCAGCTCTGTCTCCACTGTGTTAAAGTGTTTAATGTGTTTTAGTCTTTTTGGTCATTTAATGTCTTTTTTTGGTCATTTTGTGTCTTTTTTTGGTCACTTTGTGTCTTTTTTTGGTCATTTTGTGTCTTTTTCTGGTCATTTTGTGTCTTTTTCTGGTCATTTTGTGTCTTTTTGGGTAATTCTGTGTCTTTTTTTGGTTATTTTGTGTCTTTTTTGCTCATTTTGTTTCCTTTTTTTGGTCATTTTGTGTCTTTTTTGGGTGATGTGAACTGTGCGTGTGAGATTGTGTTCAGTGAGTGGGGGTCACGGACAACATGCAGGTTAAATTGGGGGTCGCGACTCAAAAAGGTTGAGAACTACTGGGATAAACCAAAAGAAAAAAAGGAAAAATGTATTACGACCTCTTTGAATCTCGCACCATAAAGCCCATTCCAAATAAACTAAAACTAATAAAAACTAAACTAAAACTAGCAAACTCACTCTAAAACTAACTGAATCTGAAAACAAAAATTCACAAAGAAATTAAAACTAAAACTAATGAAAAATCCAAAACTATTCTAACCTTGCTCACTGGTTTGTATCAGGATAGAAACATTTTAACCTGTTGATGGCTAATAACAGGGTTATGGAGTTCCCCCTTTGTCCTGTTTATGACGTCAAATTTATATGATACTTTTTATTTTGACTGATTTTTATGACGTATTAATATGTGTTGTGGAAATGACCCATATCTCCCACAAAGATGATTTGATATTTCCATAGCTTGGCCTTATCATTGCTGCAGCTCAGACTGGGTGAGAGGCAGGGGAACACCTCCACCTGACTGGTGCTTCACTGCTTCAAACCCAATGAAAGTATTATGTCATGTGGTTATTGGTGCAGTGCAAAGGTTTCACATTATCTTAGCTGGTCAAGTGCAATCTGCTGATGATAACATCCTGACGTCCTGTAGATATATTACAGGTGGACACCATGTTATCAAACAGGTCAAAGTCCTGCAGGAGAATGTGTCAGACAGATAAAGTGTAACAGGGCGGTGAGTTCATGTCCTGGTGCAGGATTTAGAAATATCAAGGCTTTCTCAGAGAGAATGGACTCTGGACAGTAAATCACTGATAGTGGAAAGTGGGATTATTGCTCTGCATTCATAACACAACTAACAACTGAACACTGTAAAAAATGTCTGGAGGTTTTAGGGTGAAAAACTGCTAAACCATGACAGTAAAAGACGTAAAATGATACGAACCTCCAGGCGGTCTGGCAACTACGGCCGTTTTAGGATCCACTCACAGAGCGGGGAGGGACGGCAAGACGATGACGCGTACTACTGGACACTTGGAAGCTTGTAGTTTTGTAGTTTTCCGGATCCAACATGGCTGCTGCAGACGCGAAACTCTCTTTAGCTGTAGATGGTGTTTTAAATAGTTTAGAGCGAAAGTTGAAAGGCGAAAGGTCTCTCAGCGGCTCCGCTGTCCCCCGGCTCGTAGCCAGATCACCGGTAGCGGGGCTATTAGCACCGCTACCGGTGCTAATAGCTAGTAATAGCTAATAACGGCGGTGATCTGGCTCCGAGCCGGGGGACAGCGGAGCCCCCAGAGACCCCCAGCAGCTTGTTCATTGCCCATAAAATCAGTGGATGTGTGTGGCTGAATGACATGAGGGGGAATAAAGCGTGAAAATAAATAATCTTGCAGAAAGTGAGAACTGGAGAAGCAAAGCAGCAGCAACACTCTCTCACAGACACACACACAACAAACATCCATTTCTGTTGCTCTACTACGTCATCTGGTATAACTGATCTGATTGGCTAAGAGCTACCTACAGACGCTTTAATCTCAAATGAGATTAGTCTGGTGTTAGCAGGCTAGCGTCAGTTAGCCGCTAGCTTTCGCTAATGAATTTCACCGCTTTCCTGCATTTCCCAACAAAGAAATAAGAGTTATCAGAACTATTGTCCCTTGTTGTGAACCCCAACTTAAAGATATAAGTAACAACAACTCACCAACTTGTTTTTGAGCAGACAACTGGCTTCCTTTGTTGTGCTAACTTACATTATTGCCCTAAATGTCAATCATTTATATTTCCAAGTTTTACCAACTTAAATCACTGTTTTAGGCCAAAAAATACAAGTTGGCTTTTTTGCAGTGTATACATGTTGTATATTAGATGAATGTTTGAGATCATGTGATCAATGAAATATAAACAGACCAATAATAAGGTTTGTTTACATCCTCAGCCTCTTTGGAGATCGCTCTCAGACAAATGTTCATTTTCACAGTTCGAGTGAAATGTGCATCACAATAGCTGCTTCCAAACAAACGGGACTGCCCAGCATCCATCACCACACAGGAACGAGACAAAGAAAAAGGAAACTGATAAGGCTGAATTGCTCTGCAGCTGATCTCTATCTGAGCGGGCAGACGTCAGGCTTTACGCCACTGGGAGAGCGGATATGTCTTCTCCTGCTGCAGTCACGCTTGGTTCACACCCATGCTCCACATCAGGGCTAATGCCTGAAACAGCTGCTGGTCAGCTCATTAGGGTGTGCAACATAATAGACCTGCCAGTGAATTTCAAAGGGACTTTGTTCACTGTGATATGTTGTGCATCACTTCCTCATCATGGCCATATCTGCTCTGCAATCTCATACTTGGTAATTTCAATAAAACTTTGACAGACACAATGAATCTCTCAGCGTCCTGAGCTTGAACCCTTTCAGTTTCTACATGATGTTGGTCTGATGTTGGTCCATTGTTTAAAGAGAGGCCAGAAGTTGATCATTCTAGATGTCTATCCATATGTTTAAATGGGATCAAGTGAAATTTACTTACTGACTTTTATCACTGAAAATATGACTTATATGTATGATATGATAAATAAATGATACCCCATTGCTGCAGTGGTGCTGCTGAGTTTGGATTGCACTTACACAATAACAGCAGAGCTCAGATGTGACCCAAAAAAAGACACAACATGACCAAAAAAAGACACAAAATTACTAAAAAAGACTTAAAAAAGACACAAAATTACCAAAATACCAAAAAAGACACAAAATTACTAAAGAAAGACACAAGAAAAGACACAAAATGACCAAAAAAGACACAAAATTACTAAAAAAGACACAAAAAGACTTGAAAAAAGACACAAAATGACCAAAAATACCAAAAAAGACACAAAATTACTAAAAAAAGACAAGAAAAGACACAAAATGACCCAAAAAAGACACAAAATTACTAAAAAAGACACAAAAAGACTTAAAAAAGACACAAAATGACCAAAAATACCAAAAAAGACACAAAATTACTAAAAAAAAAAAGACACAAGAAAAGACACAAAATGACCAAAAAAGACACAGAAAGACTAAAAAAATACACAAAATGACCAAACTTGTTACACTAAACACACAAGAGCCAAATGAAATAGAGTCCCACTAGAATAAAAACCAGAGTTGATGACAGGATCACATTTATGTTGGTTTTTCTTTGTTTCTTTTTGGTTCTAAATGTTGATCCAGTAAGTCAGAATAAAAAATAAATTATTATCAGGTCATATAGGTGAAAAAATATACCAACATGGCATTTAAACATTTTTTAAGTGTTGTATACAGGCAGGATGGAAACTCCATAGAGTTAAACAGTGTTGGGATTGCATATTTGGGTGGTGTTGGTATTAAAGCTATAGTTGGTGGAGGTGTGGGGCTTAGGGTGGGGTTGGTGCTGATGGGGATTTATTTTGGAAACTTTTATGTTGGCAAACAGCAGTTTGAGTTCCAGCAACACATTGAGATTCATGTGTGTTCATGTTTTCTTCTCCCTCCACCAACTCCTGCAGGAAATATCTCACTGTTAAGCTGCTGAACGCTCCACAAGCTTCACCAGCTGGAACTCACTCTGTCTGCTTAGGCAGCAACAGTACAGTTCGTTTTAGAGCTTTTCCTTAGAAAACCGCTACCTGAGATCACGCTATAAGAGCTGTAAGAGTAAACCAAACCAGTCACTTAGTCATGTGATTCATTTATTAAAGATATGAATTATAGTGCCAGTCATAACCAGGTATGGTAGTGGTGTGGTAGCAGAAGGGTAAATGAACTGAACTAAGAGCAGCTGAGCACTAAACCACCATCAGATCTCAGCAGCTCACTGAAATATATATTTTGACTCCCGCCTCCTTCTGTTCTTCAGCTGCTGAATGTGAGGATCTGTATTTATCTCAGCCTGTAATCAGCATCACTGTGATCCTCAGAGCCAGAGGGTGTTAGACTGTGATGATGATGATGGTGAGAGCTTCATCTGACCACTGATGGAGGCTCAGTGCTCCAGGAGATGAAGCTGCAGGGCCACATGTTAGAGGATGACATGTACAGGGAGGACTGGTCAACTTCATCATGAGAGCAGGAGGAGGATTATTAATATTCCTTCTTACTTCCATTAGTACGGTGGCCCGGAAGTGCAAATCACAACAACAAATCAAAAAACACAACGGCAAATTAAAAAATGTTTTGGTTTGTTGTTGTTTTTTTAAATTTGCTGTTGTGTTTTCTGTTTTGTTGTTGTTTTTTGATTTGTTGTTGTTTTTTAATTTGTTGTTGTGTTTTTTAATTTGTTGTTGTGTTTTTTTGATTTGTTGTTGTGTTTTTTTGATTTGTTGTTGTGTTTTCTATTTTTTTTTTGTTGTGTTTTTTAATTTGTTGTTGTGTTTTTTGATTTGTCGTTGTGTTTTTTAATTTGTCGTTGTGTTTTTTGATCTGTTGTTGTGTTTTCTATTTTGTTGTTGTGTTTTCTATTTTGTTGCTGTGTTTTCTATTTTGTTGTTGTGTTTTTTAATTTGTTGTTGTGTTTTTTGATTTGTTGTTGTGTTTTCTATTTTGTTGTTGTGTTTTCTATTTTGTTGTTGTGTTTTTTAATTTGTTGTTGTTTTTTAATTTGTTGTTGTGTTTTTTGATTTGTTGTTGTGTTTTTTGATTTGTTGTTGTGTTTTTTGATTTGTTGTTGTGTTTTCTATTTTGTTGTTGTGTTTTCTATTTTGTTGCTGTGTTTTCTATTTTGTTGCTGTGTTTTTTAATTTATTGTTGTGTTTTTTTGATTTGTTGTTGTGTTTTCTATTTTGTTGTTGTGTTTTCTATTTTGTTGTTGTGTTTTTTAATTTGTTGTTGTTTTTTAATTTGTTGTTGTGTTTTTTGATTTGTTGTTGTGTTTTTTGATTTGTTGTTGTGTTTTCTGTTTTGTTGTTGTGTTTTCTGTTTTGTTGTTGTGTTTTTTGATTTGTTGTTGTGTTTTTTGATTTGTTGTTGTGTTTTCTGTTTTGTTGTTGTGTTTTTTAATTTGTTGCTGTGTTTTTTGATTTGTTGTGTTTTTTAAATTATTGTTGTGTTTTTTGATTTTTTTGTTTTTTAATTTGTTGTTGTGTTTTTTAATTTGTTGTTGTGTTTTTAATTTGTTGCTGTGTTTTTTGATTTGTTGTTGTGTTTTTTTATTTGTTGTTGTGTTTTCTGTTTTGATGTTGTGTTTTTTAATTTGTTGTTGTGTTTTTTAATTTGTCATTGTGTTTTTTAATTTGTTGTTGTGTTTTTTAATTTGACATTGTGTTTTTTGTTTTGTTGTTGTGTTTTGTGATTTGCAGTTGTGATTTGTACTTCAGGGCCACCGTACATTTGCAATAGTAAAGCAGGAAGCTAGAGAACAAACAAAACTGTATTGAATCCATGAAATATTTCATGTATACAAAACAAACAGAATCATACTTTTCATACTTTACTCAAAGTTTAATGTCACTATGCACTGTGGCCATGTTTCTGATAAATAATTACCATTAAATGATCATGTAACAGTTCATGTAGAGAGTTTGGAACAGATTCAACCAAACGTAAACAGTGGAACATTCTGGGACGTGTTAGCCACGGTTGCTACAATAACAATGTTCTAATAAAGATGAAAACATTGGAGGAACAAAGGCAGCAAACGATATAAACACGGTCGCACATAAAGTTGGAATCATTTTGTTTTCAGACACAATCCTCTGATAATTGTGACTTCATTTTCATTGTGAGTGATTTTGCTGTTGTGCACTTCAGAAAATGCACTACAGATGTATTAAATATGGCTGTTAGTCTTGTTATTGTGTACATTCTCTTCATGACTCAGTTTTGCTTTGTCTCAGTTTGCACCACCAGTGTTTTTTGCATAAGGTTTGCATAAAAAACAAATAAGATTTTTCATCCATTAAAACATAATTGTTTTTTAACGTTAACTCTATGGAGTCTTGGACTATTTTGTCCATTTTTGAATCCTTTTCATGTCTTTATTGGTCATTTTGTGTCTTTTTTTGCAATTTTGTGTCTTTTTTTGTCATTTTGTGTCTTTTTTGGTCATTTTGTGTCTGTGGTGTATTTTTTTTAATTATTTTGTGTCTGTTGTTGTGTCTTTTTTGGTCATTTAGTGTATGTTGTTGTGTAATCTTTTTGGGTAATTTTGTGTCTTTTTTGGTAATTTTGTGTATTTTGTTGTGTCTTTTTTGTCATTTTTTGTCTTCTGTGACTTTTTCGGTCATTTTGTGTCTTTTTTCTAGTCATTTTGTGTCTGTTCTTTAGTTATTTTGTGTCTTTTTGTGTACTTTCTGACCATTTTTGTGTCTTTTTTTGACGTCATGAAGAGTTTGTGCTCCAGAGGGTTGCAGGCCTGAGGAGGCGGGAGGCTTTGAGGCTGCACAGAGAGCTTTAATGCTGGATCAGCATACTCAACAACATGCATGTGCTGGGAGCAGGCAGGCTGCCTCAGAACCGGTTTGAAACCTGTTCAGATTAACCCTGTGGGTCAGGGCAGAGGGAGCTGCAGAGAGCTCACCACACCACACCACCGCTCCATCAGCCAGTAAAGCCTATAAGCAGATCAGCTGACAGCCGGCCAGATCACACACACAATAGTAACCTCTAGTGAACAGGCTGAATTATGACTTCTAGTGTCACCGCTCTGTGCTTCTCCCATTGAAAAGCCTTATTATTAGAGAACTGTTCCTTTGGAGTTCAGGTGGAGGCAGAAGTGTTTATAAAGACAACACATGCTATATGTAGCAACACATAAGAGACTCATAAGAGATCAACTCTTCCCAACATCCTGCCTTGCTTGCAAGGTTATTATAGTTAACGAAAACTAACGAAATAACGAAAACTAGAATTGAAAAAACATTTTCGTTAACTGAAATAAAAATAAAAATAAAAACGGGAGTTTTTAAAAAACGATAACTAACTGAAACTGTATTTTGTGGTTACAAAACGAACTAATACTAACTAAAATTATAGTGAAAATGTCCTTCGTTTTCGTCTTTGACAACTTTTTTCATCCATAAACCTTTTTGGTTGATATGAAATCTATTTCACTATCTGGTTTTATGACTTAATAAACTTATTGGGGCTGAGATGGATCAGACAAAGGAAATAAAGGAAACATTTATTGTGATCTTATTGAATCTGGACCCAACAAATACCCCATTACAAAAAAACTAAAACTAACACTAAAACTAATAAAAAACTAAAACTAAGCATTTTCCAAAAAATAAAACTAATCAAAACTAGAAAACTCACTCTAAAAACTAACTAAAACTAACTGAATTTGAAAACAAAAATTGACAACGAAATTAAAACTAAAACTGATGAAAAATCCAAAACTATTATAACCTTGCTTGCTTGTTGCTGTAATAAACATGCTGAGAGATCAAACCATGGATCCTGAGGAGCTCCACACCTCCAGATGAAGAAAGAGTAATGTAGCCTACTTTAATCAGCTTTACAGCACTGAGAACTGCTTCAGAAAGTTAGAAACACTAAGCTTATTATTGCTCACAGTTATGAGTCATTCATTTCCTCTGGCTGAGTTATTATGTCACAGTGTTGGATCAGCTTCTTATGCTGCTGAGGGCCATTCAATTGATTTTAGCATTATTTCCCCCAAATATTTCTTTAAAGTATTGAAACTAGGGCCGGGACTCGATTAAAAAAATTAATCTAATTAATTAGAGGCTTTGTAATTAATTAATCGAAATTAATCGCATTTTAATCGCATATAAATATTTGACCTGAGAACAGTGAGAAGTCATTTTTTTCACATGGATTTTTAGTATACCATTGAATAATGACTGAATACATAGCTTAAGCAACAAAAATATTGTTTATTTCTGTTCAAGTCCAACAGACCAGTGCAATTTTTGCCATTAAGTGTAGCAATAGCATATTTATAAATATAGTACATTTCATAAATCCAGGTAGCCTATAGGTAGGTAGACCTTCTGTAAACTAGAATACTTTGGTTTTTGAAGTAAAACACAATCCACGCTAGCTAGCACACTAGCCGCTAGCTGCTATATGTTTAGCATTGAGGTGATACTTGAGGCTGGATGTGCTGCTATGGTGATATGTGAATTCCTTGTTGCCTAGCAACACAACCATGCTCTTATGGACGCTTCCATCCGTTGGTTTTTAGTAACTAAATGTCCCATCATCCACGGGGCCAACCAAAGGTCTCATCAGCTTCTTCCTTCATGTTCACTGTGGTTTGTTGTTGTCTCAACTCATCAACGCTAGTTGGTGCTCCAGTATAATCGCTCCTCCTGAAACTCATCCAGTGAGAAACGTTCCGCGCTGCAAAAATAAGTGCCATTAAAATGCGTCAATTTTTTTAACACGTTAATTTTTGTGTAATTAATTAATCGTAATTAACGCATTAAAGTCCTGGCCCTCATTAAAACTACATGCACTTTCTCCAATCTGCAAATCCACAGTTCTGGGCAAGCTGTGTATCAGATCTGCAGCCTTTCTCCCGTCTGATTAGCCGTTAGGAGCTTTCACACACCATCTGTTTGGCTAGTATGGTAATTACCTGAATGGTTTTACTGTAAATCAGCCAGAGCAGGAGGGAGACAAGAGAAAAGGACACTGCAAAAAACAAGAAGCTTACCAAGTATTTTCTTCTTCTATCTAGCAATAGTATCTTAATTATCTTGTTTTGAGTATAATTTACCTACTGAACATAGCTTTTTGTGCTTATTTAATTATCTTATAATTTAAATACTTGTTTTTAGGATTGACATTGTGAGCTTTTTCATTCAACTGTTGAATATGGTGAGTTTTTACCTAAAATATTGGCTCCAGTTGAGAGTTTTAGTTGCATGTAGTTTGAATGTTATTTCAAAAGCATTTTCTACCAAAACATGCTCATTTCAAGTTTCTGACTTATTTTAATGTTACCACACAAGCCACAACTGCTCAAAATAAGACATGGTTTTTCCAGTGCCTAGATATTTTTTTTTTTTTTACTTAATCAAATAATTCTTACAAAGAAAAATAAAATATAAAATAAAATGAAATAAACCTAAAAATCTAAAACCTATAAAAAGATAATTTTACTTGTTTCGAGCATGCATGCTTATTTATTTCTTATTTCTGTCAGTTGGTTTTTGCAGTGAGTGTGTCATGGTGGCGTGTTTACTTCCTGAGGTGAAGAGATGAGATGGATCAGATTATACTGTTGTCCTCCATGTGAGCCATGAAAACTGGTTTGAACCAGGTTTCCTGATTTTGCATGCAAGATGCAACATGCATTTACTGTCATATCACCTTGTTATCATCTCTGCTGTGACCTTTGACCCAGAAAGGTCCCAGATTGGGTCTTTGGAATTACTGCAACACAGTTTTCATTTTAGTTTTTCTTTTAAAGTTTCATATTTTTAGAAGGTAGTATCACAAGCACATTAACATATTTTATGAGCATCAGAATACGTTTTTTCCCTTCAAACTGTCAATTTGTGACTTCTTTTCTGTTCTCATTGACATCATGATGACATAGTGAGTAACAGTGGTGAGATTTAACCTGCTGAGCCTGATTGGTATTTAGAGTCCAGACAGGGAAAAGTCCAGAACAGCTCAGGTTTGATAGGGAGGTGGAGGGCACCATCTGGTGGTAAAGTAGTACTCCAGGTTTACTGATATTACTCTGAAAACAGTTCCATTCATTGGGGAAATATTGTAAAATTTGTGTCAGTCTGTCTGTCTGTCTGTCTATTAACCATATTCTAACTTTCATGAACATTTCAGCAGAAGTTGAAGGTCACATAGCTTTTAAAACTTGGATCCTTGGAAGACTAAGTGAGTCATGTATATGAGGGGCCGTATAGGCCATAATTCATATCTTTCCTCTCACATTCACAAAAAATACCTCACACATTCACAATTTTACCTCAATTTTACCTCTCACATACACAATTTTACCTCTCACATTCAGTTTTACCTCTCACATTCAGTTTTACCTCTCACATACACAGTTTTACCTCAATTTTACCTCTAACATTCACAGTTTTACCTCTCACATTCACAGTTTTACCTCTCACATACACAATTTTACCTCAATTTTACCTCTAACATTCACAGTTTTACCTCTCACATACACACAAAAAATACCTCTCACATTCACAATTTTACCTCTCACATTCAGTTTTACCTCTCACATACACAATTTTACCTCTCACATACACAAAAAATACCTCTCACATACACAATTTTACCTCTCACATACACAAAAATACCTCTCACATTCACAATTTTACATTTTACATTTGAGAGGATTTTTCTGTGAATGTGAGAGGTAAAATGATGTATGTATGAGGTAAAATGGTTGATGTGAGAGGTATTTTTTGTGTATGTGAGAGGAAAGATAAGTATTGTGGCCTCTGGGCCCTCATACATGTCAGTGAGTCAGAGCACATGGTCTACCTGTTACCTTTTACCTTTCCACTTCCTGCATCGTGGCACATAAGGCCTTACAACAAAGTGCGCTCTTCATAAATGCCTTTATTAAGGTTATAAATTATACCTGGGCTATTACCACTATGACATGTCAATGGATACCTTCATGAATGCCAATTAAGTGTTTTTCCTTCACTTGGTAACTATTGTCAATAAAGGACTAGATCAGCGTTTCCCAAACTTTTTTAGCCGTGCACCCCTTCTATGTCCCAACAGGGTTGACGCACCCCCAATCCTCCACACCTTAAAAATAAATAAATAATGCAATAAGCTTTGTTATAGCCATATTAAAGGCGGCATGTTTAATCATGCTCAAATGACCAGAACACACATATAAAATAATCACAATCACAATAATGCGGTCTCGCATTTGAATAAATCTGAAACACAGTTTCAATATAATTCAACAAAGTTATGAACAAGCTTTCACTTTTAAGAGCAAAGAGGATGATGACAGGCTCAGGATGAGCAGATAAGTTGGAAAATGTTATAATATTCTGAGCCGCGTTGAAGAAAAACAACTTCTTCTACGCTTCACTTTAAGATGAAGTGCATTTTGAATAGCCTGCAGTTATTTATTAATTAATATTACAGTTTTTGATTTTACATTTTACAAAGGAAATGTTTATTTACACGTCTTTACTGTGTGTGTCAGACTAAGACTGAGAGGTGACATGAGGGATACTTCAATGGTCCTCTGCTGTAGTGACAAAACATGTCAACATTTTGAATTACAGTGCTGACACAATGCAAAAGGGACAATGCATTTTGGAGCACTGACTCTTTATATAAGAAAGGCATTTAGTTTTGACACATGAGTGAACTGTTTTGGGATATGAACTTTTGCAGGTCTCAACCTTTTCTCAGTCATGTTCCTCCTGTGGAATATTTTTTTCAGCCAAATACCCTCTAACCAGGGCAAAGAATTTTTGGTTGAAAAAAAAAAAAAGCCTTAAAAACAGAGCGCTGTGCCATCAGTGTTCAAACGTTTTAAATGTTAATAATCCATGGCTAAATTTATTGGAAATATTTCTCATCACTAAAATGTAGTGATTCAAACTAATGTAGTAAAAACAGTGAGCATAGAACCATTTAAAACTATAACTGCTACGCTTCAACCACGACTCCATCTTTGAGTTTTCCAGTGATTGACAGGTGATGCCAGGTGATTGACAGGTTGGGTCCAACCATCCTGGTATGGGGGACACTCAAATAGCCTACTGAATATAAAATTAATTTTATGAACTTAACTTATATTTTCCTAAACTATTTATTAAATAATTATTGTTAAAGGATTTTTGCATGGATGCTACTTTTTAAATGTATATTTTAAAATCTCACGTACCCCCTGGAGTGCCTTCACGTACCCCCAGGGGTACACATACCCCCATTTGAGAACCACTGGACTATGGTGTTGTGCTGTCATCTAACTCATATCTGTTTCTTGGACCATCACCCCATCTAGTGGCCAAAATGTATACTTCAACACTGTGCCTAGAGTCTGCAGTATATGCACATACTATAGGTATTTCATAAGAATCCTTATTGGAATTACATGTATATTTACTAAAGAGACAAATGTGCCTAGTCCAATTAGTCAGGCGGTTTAGGACCAGATTTAGGAAGAACGGGGACACGTTAGACTAAAGCACCACATTTTTTCCACATGTTCTCTATCACTATAGGTTTAATTTTTGGTAGGAGCCACTTCATTAAGATTGTGGATCGGAGATGGCAGCCATATAAAGTCTATGAGAACCAATATGTCTTCCAAGACACTCAGAAGGTCAATCTTGGTGTCAAAATATACATTTTCTGTTGGCAAAAATCTATATCCAAGATCTGACATGAGATGAAAACATGACCTTGATTTTTTTAACAGTGTACATGGCTGATAATCTGCACTCTGAACAGAGTCCAAACATTTTCAACTCAGGATTACATGCTGCAGCACTTGAAGCCAGTTTCCTACCAGTCTGGGTGAAAATGAACATATCCATTTGATCAAATAATCATCTAGTTTCTTTTCGTTTCGTATCTGTTTACTTCGGTCAATACATGTCATCAAAACAGAAGCAACAAACCAGAAAAAAAAACATTGATCAAAGTAAGCAACATGTAAACAGAGAGAGAAAATTGATGATAAACATTTGGAGCGAGAAGGCTGAAGCAGCTTATTACGCCTACCCTGTTACAACTCAAGTTAATTTAAAAATTAGAAATGTACAATCTGTTATTTATTAACTAGAAAATTTCCTCTGGGGAAATTTTGAAAGGGCTACGGGGGCTACTGCCGGTGTGTGTACACTATGATGAGATTCTTCAGAGATTTATAACTATGCCCTTTAACCTCAAAGTGTGTGTGTGTGTGTTTGTTTGTTTTTACTCTTCCTGTAAGTCGCTTTGGATAAAAGCGTCTGCTAAATGTAAATGTGTGTGTGTGTGTGTGTGTGTGTGTGTGTGTGTGTGTGTGTGTGTGTGTGTCATTAAAATCACATAAAGTTACTGTGTGTGTGTGTGTGTGTGTGTGTGTGTGTGTGCGTGCGTGCGTGTGTTTAAAGCATGTGTATGCATGTGTGAGGAGTGTGCGTGCTTACGCGCATGTGTGTGTGTGTATCTGTAACTATAATCACATCAAAGATCAAAGCAATCAGATCAAAGCAATCAACAGAAATAACTGACACCTGTTAATGAAAGAGTGACAGCAGAGGTGGACAGACTGAAATTTCTGGTCTCGAACAGAAAGCATTTTTGGCAAAACCATAATACCTATCATTGATCTGACTTCACTTTGAGCGTCCTGAGTTCTTCCTCAACGTCTACATGTGTTTTTTTTTAAGAAAAATGAAAAAATAGCTTTGTTAGAACGATCTAAAAAAACTGTTAAATCCGATTTTTTCAAAAATCCTCGTGTGTTTTTAATATGGGACACATTGGGGCAGTTGGTGCGTTTTGGTGGCACTTCTCTGTGTCCTACTCCCAAACTATAACTCTGACAGCTTCACCAGAGGATTGTGAGTGAGAAGACTAATTTTCCTACGTTTCTATGTATAAATTATTTCTGTAGAGTGGAATTTGCGGCCTGGAGCGCAGTTTTAAAATTTATTTTTTGACAGTTTTTTCTCTCCCTCTACACTCTGGCGATGATGTCACACACTCTGACACGAACATTCCGTGCAATACACATCCATTATAATCTCAGAATTTCTCCAAAAATGATCATGGTCATTGAACAGGGATTGATAAAAAACTATATGACCTATCGAGACGTGGATTAATACACCGATACACAAGACTTGTGTCTACTGTTTAAAGTTTAAATGGAGTCTCTAGGTGAAATTATGCCGGAGAAGTAAACGTTTAAAAATCTCCAATGATTGTTCTTTTGCGCTCATTTTTTGTCGGCCGTCCCATTCATTTCAATGCAAAATTTTGAGCAGTTTTTCGCGACTTACGTCGCGAAAAATTCATGTTCTGTAGAGAAAAGTAATAGCACACCGATCCCGATCAAACCGCACGTTTTGATATATAATTTGTCCTGCAACTCTTTAAGTTGTAGGACTAGTAGCGGGACGAAATTGCGTCCGCAAGAGGAATAAGAAGAAATCCACAGTATAACAGTAGTGCAGCACTGGTCCCTACAGATATTGCCCCGAGGCCCTAATAAGCAGTCACAAAAGAGAGAAAAGAAAGAAGCTTCTTACTCATTACTCTAACTTATATAAATGAATCATCCTATTTTTAAGTACTTTTTTGAATAAGTTAATGGTATTGCAAGTTTTCAAGTCTTTCTCCAATTTGTTCCATAAATGAACGGCTGTTACCCTGGTGCATGGTGATTTGGTGTTGGCTCTGGTTTTTACCTTTGTAAACTTAACTTAACTTAACTTTGTAAATACACTTAATAGCTTTAAATGATTCCTGGACCCAGAAAATGTATATTATGACACCAAGATTGACTTTCTAAGCGGCTTGGAAGATGTATTGGTTCTCATAGACTTTATATGGGTGCCATCTATGAGCCGCAATCTTGATGAAGTGGCTCCTACCAAAAATTGAAACCTATGGTGATCTCTTCTTCTCTTCTTTAACATATAGCACTCCTGTAGCAATGACAGTTGACTCTTAAAGTTATGTACTGTTATGACAGTGGTCATATTATGGTTATTGTTTAGCAAACTGCATTTGTATGTGTGCCCTGTGTTTTGGTTTCCTTTTTTATACGCAGATTGGAGTGTGCCATAGCCGCGGTGTGATTGGTGGAGAGGTTCCACGCCTGGGCTGGGATTGGCTGCAGCCGGAACCACCTGGTTTAAATGGAGCCAAGATGGCGGCCGTCGGTGGCAGCAGGCTTATTCCTCATCCTCCTCTTCTCCCAACCGGTTCACACCTTTTGAGTTAACTTGTTTTGAGCAGTACGGGTGGGTTGCCAGGTTTTGTTTCTCGTTTTCTCCTGTTTAAGTAGGTAGGGAGGTAAGATTTTGTATCTTTTGGTTTTTCAGGTAAATTTCTTATTTTTAAGATAGGATTGTTTTGTTTGTTATTTTGGCTTTAGTCCACCCCTAAGTTGAAGAATATTTGTATTTACCTAGTTCTCTTTGTAAATAAATATTTACCCATTCTTCAAACTTATCTTTGTTTGTGGCTACTTGGGAGATGGGGAAGATGGGGCCTTTTCATGTTGTGCTCTAGGCCCCTAGACTGGGGCGTAACAGTACTTACTTGGTTCCTGTGGTCTATGTCTAGTACCTTCAGGTTGAATCACTTATTGTAAGTCGCTTTGGACAAAAGCGTCTGCTAAATGACATGTAATGTAATGTAAAGAGAGCATGTGGAAAAACTGTGGTGCTTTTGTCCGACGTGTCCCCTTTATTTAGCGAAGCTGCCTGACTATATAGCACGTCAATGACAAAGAAAGAAAAAAAGGTATGGCTGAAGCATGCAATGGCTTCTGGGTGGAACAATAAACAAAGGAGCTCCATGTAAGGAAAGACTGGCACTTCCTGTGTTTGCATCCAGCAGCCAGAGCTATTTTGTCTCCATTGGGCATGCTGATTGTGTACATTGTGTGTTGTGTAGATTCCAGCGGTCATTGTTCTTTCTGTTAATTCCACATTTAGTCCTGAGCAGAGCTCAACACATAGACACAGAGAGGTAAAGCCCCGAACAAACACACGGCTTATGACTCACTGCATTTGATGTCTGAAAAACAATGATTTCATCTACTCAAAGGAGAAATTACACCATTTTTCTATTATGCCCAGGCCCACACCAGGATGTACAGTAGGACTTTAAAAGAGTGAGATAACCAACAATCCATTAACAGTGTGAAACACATCAGTTGACATGCTATTATCTGTGCTGAAGAGACTAAATCAGACCACTCAAGTGTTTTAATTAAACCTAAGTGCAATTAAGGGGTTATTTAACTGACAATATAACATCCTGACTTCTGCAATCCAACATGATCTCCAACCTAAAAGACAGAATAGATCCGTGTCAGTACCACTGGTACAGACACTATGATGGTTTGTAGAAATGACTCATATGAGCGGTTGCGGTTGTAAAAAGTGTGAATTTAGGCTACAAATCTACTGACCTGGGATTAGAGCAAAAAGGTTGCTGGTAAGGTGTTATAAAAGACAGTTTAAACAGTAAATAAATTAATGTAAGTTGTTATGAGGGTGACGTGAGCCATGTAACAAAAAATTATGTAAAAAACATGATTCACAAACCGTGAGGCACATAAGTTACGTAAAAAGTGATTTCAAGCAAACCATTAAAACAGGCTAGGTACAAGATTTTAACTCTTAAAGCAGAGGTCTTAAACTCAAATTACCTGGGGGCTGCTGGAGGGAGTATTAAAATGACCAAAAAAACAAACAAAATTACTAAAAAAAGCCACAAAATGACCCAAAAAATACACAAAATTACCAAAAAAGACACAAACTTACTAAAAAAAAGACACAAAATGACAGAAAAAAGCTAAATTATTTAAAAAAGACAAAATTACTAAAAAAAGGCACAAAATGACCAAAAAATACACAAAATTACCAAAAAAAGACACAAACTTACTAAAAAAAGACGCAAAATTACAAAAAAAAGACACAAAATTACCAAAAAAGACACAAAATGACAGAAAAAACACTAATTTACTTAAAAAGGACACAAAATTACCAAAAAAGGCACAAAATGACCAAAAAAGACACAAAATTACATTACATAACAGATAATAAACGGTAGCATTGCTGCCTTTCTTTTTGTTAACGTTGTCATAGAAACAAGGTAAACAAAGCTCCAGCTGGAGCAATAAAGGGACCTTCCACACAACATTCATATAAAACTCACTTTAAACTTTCATATCAAGGTGGGGGCCACAAAATATCATCACGAGGGCCACAATTTCCCCGTGGGCCGCGAGTTTGAGACCCCTGCCTTTAAGTGTACTGCATTAGAAAGTACTAGCCTTTAATAGTTTGGCATGCACTGGTATCAATGATAAATGCTCTATATGTCTCTATAATAAAAAATAAAAGCTGCTGCAGTGAGTCAGATATTCTGAGGAGGCAGAATAAAAAGGAGGAGGAAGAGATGAAACAAGGTCAGGATGAGATGTTCATTCTGAATCCCTCTGGTCTCCAACTCAAACCCTTTGACACTAAACACATTGTGATCGAAACAAGAAATGGGAAAATCAGAGGAAGGAGGAGTCAAATGACAAACAGCTGAGGGTCTGTTAGTCTGTTAACTTGCTGGATTACTAATATCTGTGAAGTCGTGTGTCTACATTAGTATGTTTACTCTGCAGCACCATGGTCTCTGATTTATCTTTTATGAAGACCAATTGCTCCGTTAGTAAAAACAAATTGTTTCAAAATGATTTGCATTGTTTACATGAGGATGGAGGGCTACACGGTGGTCTAGTGGTTAGCACTCTTAGCACTGCAGACAAGGTGTTTAGTCTAAAAACCAGATCAAACAGTAAATCTGAGGGAAATGATCCTGCTGCATGGACAGATAATTTACCTTGACAAGATTTATTAAGATTATTAAATCTAGAAATAAGCATGTTGAACACTTAAAATAAGAAATTAACTCTAAGTTTGTTTTTTAAATCCTGGTAAGAAACAAACCACAATTTCTTATTTTTAGAATATTCAGTTTCAATTATAGTTACAATTCTAAAGTGTACCACACCACATTTGAATTGAAATGGTAAATTTTGCCTTTTTTTAATCAACACTGGAGATTAATTTATTAAGAATTTGCAGGAGCATCTGAACAATCTTACTCACTGGGAGCTACAATTTGGAGTAAGATATTAGAGTTTTAAACTAGTTAAAAGTCCGATCACTATCAGCACTATTAGCCCATAAAGCTGAGGATGTTTGAGGACAGGACTATGTGCAAAGTTTGGTTTAGTTTAATGCGTTGGATAGCAGATTTCCTGGTAGGAGGAAGAAGAACAACACTGGCAAAAACAGGAAAGCAAAGCTCCCTAATAAGAATCAGATTATATCAGCATGTTTGTAAGTAGAAAATAGCTGATTAACTGATGTGTGAAGTAAATGAGATCCATTCTCACCCTTACTTTGATTTTAACCATAGCCTGTATATAATAATGGACGTAGTCACCGTGACGTCACCCGTTGGTTTGTGGCCCGTTGGAAGCATTGAGTTCAGCGTTACACTGGTCTCCATCTTGTTTGTGATACAGGAAGCAGACCATATTTGGACTGTGGAGGAGGAGAGGGATCTGATCACTGACTACAGCCTCTCTACACCTCAACCTGACTGAGAGAAGCTGCTGATAATTCATGTTAGCATTAACTGGAGCATTAACTGGGATGTTAGCTTTGGCTAGCAACAAACAAAAACAAAATGTTTGTTACTGACCTCAGAAAACTGAGCAGCGACTCCTTGGAGAGTCTGTTAGTCCAACCAAACACTGAACAAGACATTTTTACTGAACAAAACGTTCAAATAAACTGTCATTAAGGTAAAATACAGTGAAAGGGTCAAAGTTATGAGGCCAAACCGCTAAACGTCCTCTTTTATATCTATATAACATTATATATAACTTTATTGACACGTTGCCGTGGATATGCATTGTTCTGCTTCTCTCCTGGTGACGGCTCGCCTTGTTAGTGACCTGTCAATCAAAGGTAGCCCCGCCCCAAATCATACGATTCTTTATCTTCTATTTTCTTCTAAATGGGGCCATTATTAGGACTATTGACATCAAATTGTCTTGAAGGAGATGTTTTACTAGTGATTGAGACCATAGTGTTGTCCTAAAAAATGTTCTGAGGTAATAAATCAAGTGAGAACTTTTCTCATTTTGCATTGACATGAATGGACAGATTTTTTTGCAGCCAAACTCAGCGCCCCCTGCTGGAATTTTCGGAAGAATTCAGATTAAGGCACTTCCTGGTTTGCCTCCCTGCTCAGACCAGGAGGTTGCCGCCTGATTTCAACAAAGCTCTGAACCTAACTTCACTAACCAGAGCCGAGAGTTTAACAGAAGCAGCTGTTGGAGAAGGTGATCGGGTCTTTGTGTTTCTGTTGGGTTCTGTTACAGACTGCAGCAGGAGGGTTCAGGTCCTCTCAGTGGTTGTTGCTGCTGAGTGTCTGATTAAAACCACCACACCGGGTCTCAGAGCCACTCTGGAGCAATATGTTTCACAGATATCCGTGAAATTAGCCACGGATTTGCTTAACTCAAAATCCGTGGAATAGCCAGGGAATCACTTAAATTTCCGTGAAACTGACACGGATTTCGCTACAATGCAAGTTAATGACAGTAATATCCCGTGGCTATTCCATGGATATTTGTTCCTATTGGTTTGTTCCAAGTCACGTGACTTTCCAAGAACAAAAAACATGGCGGACAGTTCTCTCATTTTTAGTGAAAAAATCAATATTTTGACTTAGTTTCTGCATAAAAATGGATTTTGATCACATTTCTAGCGAAAAATATATTTTTTATTTTCTAAATATTCACTCAGTGAATGTACATAATCACTTTGTATGTTGGAATAGCCACGGGATATGACTGTCATTAACTTGCATTGTAGCCAAATCCGTGTCCGTGTCAATTTTGTGTCTTCTGGTCATTCTGTGTCTTTTTTGGTCATTTTGTGTCTTTTTTTGATCATTTTGGGTCTTTTTTTTTTGTATTTTTGTGTCTTTTCTGGTCATTCTGTGTCTTTTTTGGTCATTTTGTTTCCTTTTTTGGTCATTTTGTGTCTTTTTGGGGGGGAAACTTAAGGAAATATGCTGCTGTGTTGAATTATGGGAATGAAGGATCCAGCACTTTTTTGGAACTTCCTATTGGTTTGTGTCCATTTTTAGTGAAAAAAAAATCAATATTTTGACTTAGTTTCTGCATAAAAATGGATTTTGATCACATTTCTAGCGAGAAATATATGTTTATTTTCTAAATATTCACTCAGTGAATGTACATAATCACTTTGTATGTTGGAATAGCCACGGGATATGACTGTCATTAACTTGCATTGTAGCCAAATCACGGAAGTTTCACGGAAATTTGAGTGATTCCGTGGCTATTCCACGGATTCCTGTGAGACCAGGTTGGTTTTAAATCCATTCTGCTGCTTTTAAGGGATCAAGGGTAGAAAGGTTACAGCATGTTTACCAGCGGTGGGCGCTCGGGGCCCCGGGGGGCCCACAGTACAGACCAGACTGACAGATATTTCTATTGTTGCTGTCGGTAATCTAATGCTACAATGGCTCTTCCTCTCCCTCCCTCCTCTGTCCTCCTCCTCCTCCCACTGTGTCTCCTCCTGAGCCCAGCGCTGCCAGGCCACCATGATGGCTATAATTATCTTGACAAACGGAAATATGGTCGTTGGATTTGACATGGCCATTTTCGCTTTAATTGCTGTTTAGATGCCAGCAGCGCCTTTTGTCATGTGGCACAGTTTAATCATTGCAGGGGAGAAAGCTGGTGTGTGTGTGTGTGTGTGTGTGTGTGTGTGTGTGTGTGTGTGTGTGTGTGTGTGTAGCCCCAACTGGAGCAATCAGCATGGAGATGAGCTGAAGTGAAGCTGTAGCACATAAACACAGTCAGTCAGTCAGGCCATGATTACACAGCTTGAGAGGCCTTGCAGGGACTTAAGTGGGCCGAGTAAGAGGATAGAAATGATAAGTATTTGTTTGTCGTCACATACTAAAGACCAGCTCACAAATTCTGAACCCATCTCTCTACTTTCGTCCTTCTACTCGTCTTCAAAACCTTTGATACAGTTTAAAATGGCACGTTGGTGCATAACAGACTGGGTTGACATTGTACCTTACTCCAGATATTCTCAGCCTTTTTGAGTCGCGACCCCCAATTTAACATGCATGTTGTCCGCGACCCCCACTCACGCACAGTTCAGATCACTCAAAAAAGAAACAAAATGACCAAAAAAAGTAAACAAAATGACCAAAAAAGACACAAAATGACCAGAAAAGACACAAAATGACCAAAAAAAAAGACACAAATTGACCAAAAAAAGAAACAAAATAACCCCAAAAAGAAAAAAAATACCAAAAAAAGACACAAAATGACCAAAAAAAGGAAAGAAAATGACCGAAAAAGACACAAATTGAACACAAAATGACCAGAAAATACACAAAACGACTAAAAAAAGATACAAAATGACTAAAAAACCCCACAAAATGACCAAAAAAACCCACAAAATGACCAAAAAAAAAAACACAAATTGACCCAAAAAAGAAACAAAATAACCCCAAAAAGAAAAAAAATACAAAAAAAGACACAAAATGACCAAAAAAAGGAAAGAAAATGACCAAAAAAGACACAAATTGACCACAAAATGACCAGAAAATACACAAAACGACTAAAAAAGATACAAAATGACTAAAAAAAACCCCACAAAATGACCAAAAAAAGACATTAAGTGACCAAAAAGACTAAAACACATGAACACATGAGCACTTTAACACAGTGGAGACAGAGCTGACTTCCAAAATGATTTGGAGACCCCCAGAAATCATCTCAAGACCCCAATTGGGGTCCCGACCCCAAGGTTGAGAACAGCTGCCTTACTCATGCACACTTTATTGAAGCAGATTTTTGTTTTGTTTTGTTTCAATAAAGAGAACTGAGGGCTAAAAATTAATCAAAATCAATTTAGAAAAATATGGACAAACAGTAAGAAGTTGAGTGTGGAACTCTGGACCGAAGTTAGAGTAGTTCGGGATTCTTCATTAGTTTTAATTTTAATTTCGTTGTGAATTTTTCTTTTCAAATTCAGTTCGTTTTAATCAGTTTTTAGAGTGACTTTGCTAGTTTTAGTTTAGTTTAGTTTTTATTTTTTGAAAATGCTTAGTTTTAGTTTATTTGGAATGGGCTATGTGGTGCAAGAATCAAAGAGGTCATAATACATTTTCCCTTTTTTTCCTTCGGCTTCTCCAACATCCAAAGTTTATTCAGTGTTGGCTGGTGACACGTTTGCTAAAGCACACTTCTGATTACCATAATAACTGAACGGTTTACGCTATCGGGTAAATTCCAATGTTTCCTGAAAGCTGAGAAGTTTCTCTTTCCAGCCAACATGGAGTCATTACGGTGATTTAACTAGCGCTTCTCCTGGAAGCCCACAAAGCAGGAATACACACACTCAGCGGGGGAGAATAGAAACACTGGATTATGGATGAAAAAAGTCGACAAAGACGAAAACGAAGGACATTTTTACTATATTTTTAATTAGTTTTATTTAGTTTTGTAACCACATAATACAGTCTCAGTTAGTTAGCGTTTTTTTAAAAACTCTCATTTTCATTTTTATTTCAGTTACCAACTTAGTGAAAATATAGAAACAAAGAAAAATGACTTTAGTCACAATCTTTCAGAAAATTGCATTATTAGATAAAGTAATTAATAAAAAAAATGGGATGGCATGCGGTAATATCAAGTATCAAGCTTCTGGTAAGTGCATAACATCACAACAACAACACAACCTGTCAACATGTACACAGCATGTAATTATTTTCATAGTGTACACAGAGTACTAACGGACATGTACGTGTACTACTGGAAGTATAAAGTGTAATTACAGACACGCTAGAGCAGGGGTGTCAAACTCAAATACACAATGGGCCACAATTTAAAACTTGAATAAATATAAATAAATAAATAATAAACATTGAACAAATAAACCTTTTAATATATACCAAACATGTTTTGCTTTAACATTAAATATGGAACCAGCAACGCTTATAAACATACAATATATAACTAAATAGTGCAGACATGCAAAATCAAATTTCAAATAAAAAACACATCAATGTCATTAATTTATTAAATAAAAAATAAATAAAAATCGTATGCCTCTTTTCTATTTGCATCCTTCTGATTTAAATATCAAAATACACTTTTTCAACAGGTGAATAAATTCTGCCTTTCTTTTCTCCATTTTTGGGAAGGGGTAGCTGGGCATTGTGGGATTTGTAGTATTAGCAGTGAATGCGCCGTATAATACCGGCGGGTCAGCTTTTATAGTACAATAATAAGATAATAATTTGGTATTGCCTCGCGGGCCAAATAAAATTACACTGCAGGCCAAATTTGGCCCGCGGGCCAGAGTTTGACACCCCTGTTCTAGAGGATCTGAGGCTGTACAGAAATAAAGGGGCTTCAAAATAAACTAGTGATGTGTTTTATAATACTACAACTTTACATTCAACACTGCACTTCCTACGTTCCTGAGCAAAATACCTGCCATGACCGCTACCAGAGGTCAGAGACACACAGGAGAATAAAACCACCGTGGCAGACTGACCCTGAGGCAAGGTAGGCAACGGCCTGGGGCCCCAAATAAAGGGCCCCAAACAGCTACAGATTTATTATGATGTTATGGAAAAAACAAGGCCCCCAAAGCACTGATCACATATGCTAATCGACTGTATCCTACTAAATTACTCTGTACTCACTGTGTCTTATACTTTAGAGGTAGACATCGTACTCTTATCTGACAGAGACTTGTTAGTGGCTGAACTGCAGATTCTAATTTTATTCACAAAATAAAACAATTAAAATGTGATGCCTCAGGGCCGTTCTAGGCAGGAATATATGAGGAGGCATCATGTTCATCATGCTCCAGAACTGTTTATTCTGTGCTGCTAGTAACGATGCTCTACCTTCACACCTGTCCAGGTACCTGGAGACTATAAAGCTCCTGCTGCTTTAGCTCTTAAGGTCACTGAGGCACGCCCATCTTCTTTTAATTTATTTTAAATGTCTTTTTTTTTTTTTTTGTTACCTTTGTCAATTCTGTATTTTATTGCACTTTTTGCACTTTTATGTGAAGCACTTTGGTGCGGCTCAGCCGTCTGTAAATGCGCTATATAAATAAATTTGACTGTTGACGCAAACCCCCTGAATAAGGTGACTAACCCTCAGGGGGGGAAACTGAAGAATAAAAATAAAACAAATTAATAAAATAAAATAAAACATCCTTCATCCAGATTTCAACTAACAATCATGTATCTTGTGCCCCTTTTTCGGCTGATTTTTCCGCTACTGCAGATAATTTTGTCAAATTGTAATGTATATTAATTTTGTGAGTATATTAAAATGTGCTTTCTCAACTTCTAAAATTTTGATTTGAGGGGGAAAGACATTTATTTAAGGGGGCACGGCCCCCTCTTGCCCCAGCGTGGAGCCAGCCTTGTGATGCATTATTATTACTTAAACCAGTAGTTCTCAACCTTTTTGAGTCGCGACCCCCAATTTAACATGCATGTTGTCCGCTACCCCCACTCACTGAACAGAATCTCACACACACAGTTCAGATCACCCAAAAAAGAAACAAAATGACCAAAAAAAGGAAACAAAATGACCAAAAAAGACACAAAATTATTAAAAAAAGACACAAAATGACCTAAAAAGACACAAAATGAACAAAAAAGGAAACCAAATTACCAAAAAAGACACAAAATGACCACAAAATGATCAAAAAAGACACAAAATGACCAAAAAGACACAAAATGACCAAGAGACACAAAATGACTAAAAAAAGACACAAAATGACCAAAAAAAAGGAAACCAAATTACCAAAAAAGACACAAATTGATCACAAAATGATAAAAAAAAGACACAAAATGACCTAAAAAGACACAAAATAAACAAAAAAAGACATTAAGTGACCAAAAAGACTAGAACAAATGATTTGGCGACCCCCAGAAATCATCTTCCGACCCCAAGGTTGAGAATAGCTGACTTAAACTACGAAACATCACAGCAGCATCAAATTCAAAGCCTTGTCTCTGCCTACAGAATATCAACAGGCACAGCTCCTTCTTATCTGAACTCCTTTGTTCAGGTCCACAAACCCTCCGGTCCACTACGCTCCTCCAGTGAAAGACGTCTGGCTGAAGGCCTCTACGTCTCAGACCAGACTCTTCTCCTCTGTAGAACCCTAGAGGTGGTGGAACCAACTTCAGAACTCCATCTGATCTGCTGAATCCTCATCAATCTTTAAGAAGAGACTGAAGACCAACTCTTTACTGAACACCTCCACTCTGGATCTACACTGATGACTACTAGTATCTCACTGACCGCTCACACGACCTAAAAGTGTGATAGAATGATTTCATGTGTGGTTAAAGACACAGAATAAATAGAATAAATATGTTGGTAAAATCATATTAAAAAGGGTTAAAAACTCATAATTCATTTAACCCTTTGTCACAACTGAACGAGGACCCGAACCCAAATGCACGACTCAGACAAAGTTTACAAAATAGACTATCCTTTATTTAGGAAAAAGTAACAAAGAAAAATCACTCTATGAGGAAAATCAAAAACTACACGAGAAAACAAAGATCACTCACTGAGAGGAACAACAACAAAAAATCACTCAAGAGAGGAAAAACACGAAGGCTACAAAGTATCAAAATAACAAGAAGCAAAGTGCCAAAAATACAAAACCTGACGTGGACAAGATACAAGGAAATGGCTGGCGTGGGTCTTACTGTTTCACAAGACAAGACGAACTGGCACAGGACAAGGGGAAACACAGGCTATATATACACACACAAGGTAATGGGGAACAGGTGGGAACAATCAGGGCGGGGCAGACAATCAGACTGGTGACACACGAGGAAGGGCAAGTGACCTGAAACGAGAGGAGAGTTAATTTCCAAAATAAAACAGGAAGCCACTAGACAACATGGACACAGGACAAAACATATAACTTAACACAATTTCTTGGACATGACAGTACCCCCCCCTCTAGGGACGGCTCCTGACGGACCAGGCAACTGAGGGTGACGATTGTAAAAGTCCTTGATGAGGTCAGGATCCACAATGAAGCTCGCGGGGACCCACGATCGTTCCTCCGGCCCATAGCCCTCCCAGTCCACCAGGAATTGCCTGCCCCGGCCCCTGTTGCGCACTGCCAGGAGGGCCTTGACGGAGTAGACGGGACCACCGTCGACCATCCGGGGGGGTGGAGGGGGTACCGCTGCAGGGACCATGGAGCTCTCCTTGACTGGTTTCACCC
Source organism: Centropristis striata (assembly GCF_030273125.1). Lineage (NCBI taxonomy): Eukaryota > Metazoa > Chordata > Actinopteri > Perciformes > Serranidae > Centropristis > Centropristis striata. Next base: position 40,954,508 of record NC_081523.1, on the reverse strand, counting down.
GGCTGACGTGGAAGGTGGGGTGGACTCTCAGGGACCGGGGCAGACGTAGACGAACCGAGGAGGGACAGATGACCTTGGACACTGGATATGGACCGATGAACCGTGGAGCCAGTTTCCTGGAGGCAACATGGAGGGGCAAGTCCCGCGTAGAAAGCCAGACCTTCTGGCCAGGCTCGTATGCTGGGGCAGGTCGGCGCCTCCGATCAGCAGCCCTCTTCATGCTGTCCACACTGCGAAGGAGAACCTTGCGGGCGGCTGCCCAGATGCGGTGGCAGCGCCTGACCATAGCATGGGCCGATGGGACCGTGATCTCCCTTTCCACCGCAGAGAAGACCGGGGGCTGGTAGCCGAAGACACATTGGAATGGTGACATGCCGGTGGCCGAGGTAGGGAGTGAATTGTGGGCATATTCCACCCACACCAGATTCTTGCTCCAGGAAGATGGGTTCTGCGACACCAGGCATCGAAGGCATGTCTCCAGCTCCTGGTTTAAACGTTCTGTTTGGCCGTTCGATTCCGGGTGATACCCAGAGGTGAGGCTGGTGGTAGCTCCGATGAGCTTGCAGAATTCTTTCCAGAATCGGGAGATGAACTGGGGCCCCCGGTCTGAAACAACATCCTTGGGAAATCCATGGATACGAAACACATGAGTCATCAGAATCTCAGCTGTTTCCTTGGCAGAAGGCAGCTTGGGCAAGGCAATAAAATGAGTCATTTTAGAAAATCGGTCCACCACTGTGAGGACAGTGGTGTTACCTTCTGAGACCGGGAGCCCCGTGACGAAGTCGAGGGAGATCTCAGCCCAGGGACGAGTAGGAACCGGGAGTGGCTGCAGCAACCCCATCCGTGCTCTGGATGAGGTCTTGTTGCGGGCGCAGATGGAACACGCCTCCACATACTCCCGAACCTCTCGCTCCATGGAGGGCCACCAGAACCTCTGGGAGATGACGTGCATGGTTCTTTTGACTCCTGGATGGCAGGTGAGCAGCGAGGTGTGAGCCCAATGGATCACCTGTGGACGCATGTTAACAGGGACAAACAAGCGATTCGCCGGACAACCATCAGGTGTTGGATTCTCACCATTAGCTCGCTTCACCTCAGATTCTATTTGCCAACTCACCGCTCCTACCACACAGTTCAGTGGTAGGATGGGTTCAGGTTCCTTGGCAGGAGGCTCGGGTTCGAACAGACGAGACAAGGCGTCAGGCTTGGTGTTCTGGGAACCCGGCCTGTAGGACAACACAAAGTTAAAACGGTTAAAAAACAATGTCCACCTAGCTTGACGTGAGTTCAGTCTTTTAGCTTTGCGAATATATTCCAGATTCTTATGATCTGTCCAAACAATGAAAGGGTGTTGCGCACCCTCTAGCCAATGTCTCCACTCTTCCAAGGCTATTTTAACAGCCAACAACTCACGGTTACCGACGTCATAGTTTCTCTCTGCCGGCGAGAGCTTCCGGGACAGGAAGGCACAGGGGTGAAGCTTGTTGTCCTTTTCGGAGCGCTGAGAGAGTACAGCTCCCACCCCATTATTGGAGGCGTCCACCTCCACCACGAACTGCCGGCTGGGATCAGGAACCGTGAGGATGGGGGCGGTAGTGAACCGGGCTTTGAGCTGCTGAAAGGCCTCCTCAGCTTGAGGGGACCACAGGAAAGGAGTCAGTGGAGATGTGAGTACATGGAGGGGTGCAGCTATGGCGCTGAAGTTTCTGATAAACCGTCTGTAAAAGTTAGCAAATCCCAAGAATTGCTGAACCTTCTTACGGCTATCAGGTGTAGGCCACTGAGCCACAGCGCTAACTTTTGCCTGATCCATTTGCATCTCTCCAGGGGCTATGATGAAGCCAAGGAAAGATGTGGAGTTGGCATGGAACTCACTTTTTTCAGCTTTAACATACAATTGGTTCTCCAGCAGCCGCTGCAGAACCTGACGCACATGGCGAACATGAGAATTTGAGTCTGGGGAAAAGATCAAGATATCATCTAGGTAAACATAGACAAAGTGGTTCAGGAAGTCTCTGAGTACATCATTTATCATGGCTTGGAAGACAGCCGGAGCGTTAGTCAATCCAAATGGCATAACCAAGTATTCGTAATGACCACTAGGTGTGTTAAAGCCAGTCTTCCATTCATCACCATCTCGGATGCGAACCAGGTGGTAGGCGTTTCTCAGGTCTAATTTGGTAAAGATCTTGGCCTGTTGAAGCTGATCAAAAGCGGATGACATGAGTGGCAGAGGATACCGATTTTTAATGGTAATCTCATTGAGGGGCCCATAGTCAATGCATGGCCGGAGAGACCCATCTTTTTTACCCACAAAAAAGAAGCCTGCCCCAGCTGGAGATGAAGAAGGCCGAATGAGGCCAGCTTTTAATGAGGACTCAATATATTCAGTCATGGCCTTCCTCTCAGGGCCAGAGATAGAATATAATCTACCCTTAGGAATTGGGGCCCCTGGTATCAGGTCAATGGGACAGTCATATGGTCTGTGAGGGGGAAGGGAAGTAGCCTTACTCTTGCTAAAAACCTCACCCAGATCATGATAACACCTCGGGACTGATGTCAGGTCAGGAGGTTCAGAGTCTGTGGCACATTTAACAGAGACAGCATTAAAAACAGTCTTCACATTCAAATCATGACATGTTAAACACTTGTCCTTACAGCTATCAGCCCAGCTCAAAACCCTCCCAGTGCTCCAGTCAATGTGTGGGTTATGTTCTTTTAACCAAGGAAACCCCAGAATAAGAGAGTGCTGGGGGGAGCTAAACAAATGAAAACTCATGAGTTCATGGTGGTTATCAATGATCACTGTCAGTGGTTCAGTCTTATGAGTAACCCGGAATATCAAACTCCCATCGAGAGCACTGGCCTCTATAGGCCGGGCTAATTGTTCAGTTTTCAAGTTGAGTCTTTTGGCAAAGTCCCAGTCTATGAGGCTCTCGTCGGCCCCTGAGTCAATGAGGACCTCAAGATCAGCCGTGGTGTCATGATGCTTTACCTTGATCGCTGTTAGGGTTCGGGGAGAGACTTCAGCCGAGGAGAAACGGCTCACCAGTACTCTCCCATCTACTGGCGAGCCTGCTCTTTTGCTGGACACGCGGCGAGGAGATGCCCCTGCTTCCCACAGTAGAAACACCTGCCTTCCTGCAGTCGGCGACGACGCTCCTCGGAGGACAATTTAGCACGTCCCAGCTGCATGGGCTCCTCTTCCTCCTCAGAGGACACCTTCCTCCGTGGGACTGGTGACGGGAAGCGTGAGGAGCTCAGGCGACTGAGTGGAGGGACTGCAGTGCGGCCCCCGTGGCGACCAGCCGATGGCGCAGCTAGGTTCCGGCTTCGTTGACGCTCCTGTAAACGGTTATCAGTTCTTATGGCTAGGGTGATCAAAGAGTCAAGGTCAGATGGCAGATCAAGGGGTACTAATAAGTCCTGGATCTGGTCAGAGAGACCCTTAAGAAAGACGTCATAAAGGGCCGTGGCATTCCACCCGCTGTCCGTGGCTAGGGTGCGAAAGCGGATAGCATAGTCACACACAGGGTCGATTCCTTGTCTGATATTGCTCAACTCACGTGCTTTCTCTCGATCGGACGAGAGGGGATCAAAAGTTCTCCTCAGAGCCTGCTTGAATTCATCGAGGGACCCACAGATTGATGAATCACAGGACCACTCGGCCGTAGCCCACGCCCTCGCTCTCCCGGTGAGATGGGAAATCATAAATGCCACTCTAGACCTCTCTGTAGGAAAGGCTGAGGGCAAGTGTTCATAATGCATTTCACAGTCAACAATAAAGGCTCTGCATTCTCCGGACTCACCAGAAAACTTTTCAGGTGGGGCGAGGCGAGGAGCCGCTGTGTGGATCACTGGGGCCGATGATGCTCCAGCAGCTGCCGGGGACAGTGGGGCTATAGTGTCAGGAGAGGGGGGATCCTTTGTGAGGTGAGCGAGGACTTGACGTACTTGGGCTGCCAGGAGGTTCACTTGGGTAGTGATGGTGGTTTTGAAGTCCTCCTGACAGTTCGCCAGCTCCTTCACGCCACTATGCAGACAGGACATCTGATCCTCCTGCTGGTTCAGGCGGGCGTTTTGGGAGTGAAGGGCCGCTGTCAGCTGGTTTGAGTCGGCTGGGTTCATGCTTGGCCAGTTCGTTCTGTCACAACTGAACGAGGACCCGAACCCAAATGCACGACTCAGACAAAGTTTACAAAATAGACTATCCTTTATTTAGGAAAAAGTAACAAAGAAAAATCACTCTATGAGGAAAATCAAAAACTACACGAGAAAACAAAGATCACTCACTGAGAGGAACAACAACAAAAAATCACTCAAGAGAGGAAAAACACGAAGGCTACAAAGTATCAAAATAACAAGAAGCAAAGTGCCAAAAATACAAAACCTGACGTGGACAAGATACAAGGAAATGGCTGGCGTGGGTCTTACTGTTTCACAAGACAAGACGAACTGGCACAGGACAAGGGGAAACACAGGCTATATATACACACACAAGGTAATGGGGAACAGGTGGGAACAATCAGGGCGGGGCAGACAATCAGACTGGTGACACACGAGGAAGGGCAAGTGACCTGAAACGAGAGGAGAGTTAATTTCCAAAATAAAACAGGAAGCCACTAGACAACATGGACACAGGACAAAACATATAACTTAACACAATTTCTTGGACATGACAGTACCCCCCCCTCTAGGGACGGCTCCTGACGGACCAGGCAACTGAGGGTGACGATTGTAAAAGTCCTTGATGAGGTCAGGATCCACAATGAAGCTCGCGGGGACCCACGATCGTTCCTCCGGCCCATAGCCCTCCCAGTCCACCAGGAATTGCCTGCCCCGGCCCCTGTTGCGCACTGCCAGGAGGGCCTTGACGGAGTAGACGGGACCACCGTCGACCATCCGGGGGGGTGGAGGGGGGTACCGCTGCAGGGACCATGGAGCTCTCCTTGACTGGTTTCACCCGGCTGACGTGGAAGGTGGGGTGGACTCTCAGGGACCGGGGCAGACGTAGACGAACCGAGGAGGGACAGATGACCTTGGACACTGGATATGGACCGATGAACCGTGGAGCCAGTTTCCTGGAGGCAACATGGAGGGGCAAGTCCCGCGTAGAAAGCCAGACCTTCTGGCCAGGCTCGTATGCTGGGGCAGGTCGGCGCCTCCGATCAGCAGCCCTCTTCATGCTGTCCACACTGCGAAGGAGAACCTTGCGGGCGGCTGCCCAGATGCGGTGGCAGCGCCTGACCATAGCATGGGCCGATGGGACCGTGATCTCCCTTTCCACCGCAGAGAAGACCGGGGGCTGGTAGCCGAAGACACATTGGAATGGTGACATGCCGGTGGCCGAGGTAGGGAGTGAATTGTGGGCATATTCCACCCACACCAGATTCTTGCTCCAGGAAGATGGGTTCTGCGACACCAGGCATCGAAGGCATGTCTCCAGCTCCTGGTTTAAACGTTCTGTTTGGCCGTTCGATTCCGGGTGATACCCAGAGGTGAGGCTGGTGGTAGCTCCGATGAGCTTGCAGAATTCTTTCCAGAATCGGGAGATGAACTGGGGCCCCCGGTCTGAAACAACATCCTTGGGAAATCCATGGATACGAAACACATGAGTCATCAGAATCTCAGCTGTTTCCTTGGCAGAAGGCAGCTTGGGCAAGGCAATAAAATGAGTCATTTTAGAAAATCGGTCCACCACTGTGAGGACAGTGGTGTTACCTTCTGAGACCGGGAGCCCCGTGACGAAGTCGAGGGAGATCTCAGCCCAGGGACGAGTAGGAACCGGGAGTGGCTGCAGCAACCCCATCCGTGCTCTGGATGAGGTCTTGTTGCGGGCGCAGATGGAACACGCCTCCACATACTCCCGAACCTCTCGCTCCATGGAGGGCCACCAGAACCTCTGGGAGATGACGTGCATGGTTCTTTTGACTCCTGGATGGCAGGTGAGCAGCGAGGTGTGAGCCCAATGGATCACCTGTGGACGCATGTTAACAGGGACAAACAAGCGATTCGCCGGACAACCATCAGGTGTTGGATTCTCACCATTAGCTCGCTTCACCTCAGATTCTATTTGCCAACTCACCGCTCCTACCACACAGTTCAGTGGTAGGATGGGTTCAGGTTCCTTGGCAGGAGGCTCGGGTTCGAACAGACGAGACAAGGCGTCAGGCTTGGTGTTCTGGGAACCCGGCCTGTAGGACAACACAAAGTTAAAACGGTTAAAAAACAATGTCCACCTAGCTTGACGTGAGTTCAGTCTTTTAGCTTTGCGAATATATTCCAGATTCTTATGATCTGTCCAAACAATGAAAGGGTGTTGCGCACCCTCTAGCCAATGTCTCCACTCTTCCAAGGCTATTTTAACAGCCAACAACTCACGGTTACCGACGTCATAGTTTCTCTCTGCCGGCGAGAGCTTCCGGGACAGGAAGGCACAGGGGTGAAGCTTGTTGTCCTTTTCGGAGCGCTGAGAGAGTACAGCTCCCACCCCATTATTGGAGGCGTCCACCTCCACCACGAACTGCCGGCTGGGATCAGGAACCGTGAGGATGGGGGCGGTAGTGAACCGGGCTTTGAGCTGCTGAAAGGCCTCCTCAGCTTGAGGGGACCACAGGAAAGGAGTCAGTGGAGATGTGAGTACATGGAGGGGTGCAGCTATGGCGCTGAAGTTTCTGATAAACCGTCTGTAAAAGTTAGCAAATCCCAAGAATTGCTGAACCTTCTTACGGCTATCAGGTGTAGGCCACTGAGCCACAGCGCTAACTTTTGCCTGATCCATTTGCATCTCTCCAGGGGCTATGATGAAGCCAAGGAAAGATGTGGAGTTGGCATGGAACTCACTTTTTTCAGCTTTAACATACAATTGGTTCTCCAGCAGCCGCTGCAGAACCTGACGCACATGGCGAACATGAGAATTTGAGTCTGGGGAAAAGATCAAGATATCATCTAGGTAAACATAGACAAAGTGGTTCAGGAAGTCTCTGAGTACATCATTTATCATGGCTTGGAAGACAGCCGGAGCGTTAGTCAATCCAAATGGCATAACCAAGTATTCGTAATGACCACTAGGTGTGTTAAAGCCAGTCTTCCATTCATCACCATCTCGGATGCGAACCAGGTGGTAGGCGTTTCTCAGGTCTAATTTGGTAAAGATCTTGGCCTGTTGAAGCTGATCAAAAGCGGATGACATGAGTGGCAGAGGATACCGATTTTTAATGGTAATCTCATTGAGGGGCCCATAGTCAATGCATGGCCGGAGAGACCCATCTTTTTTACCCACAAAAAAGAAGCCTGCCCCAGCTGGAGATGAAGAAGGCCGAATGAGGCCAGCTTTTAATGAGGACTCAATATATTCAGTCATGGCCTTCCTCTCAGGGCCAGAGATAGAATATAATCTACCCTTAGGAATTGGGGCCCCTGGTATCAGGTCAATGGGACAGTCATATGGTCTGTGAGGGGGAAGGGAAGTAGCCTTACTCTTGCTAAAAACCTCACCCAGATCATGATAACACCTCGGGACTGATGTCAGGTCAGGAGGTTCAGAGTCTGTGGCACATTTAACAGAGACAGCATTAAAAACAGTCTTCACATTCAAATCATGACATGTTAAACACTTGTCCTTACAGCTATCAGCCCAGCTCAAAACCCTCCCAGTGCTCCAGTCAATGTGTGGGTTATGTTCTTTTAACCAAGGAAACCCCAGAATAAGAGAGTGCTGGGGGGAGCTAAACAAATGAAAACTCATGAGTTCATGGTGGTTATCAATGATCACTGTCAGTGGTTCAGTCTTATGAGTAACCCGGAATATCAAACTCCCATCGAGAGCACTGGCCTCTATAGGCCGGGCTAATTGTTCAGTTTTCAAGTTGAGTCTTTTGGCAAAGTCCCAGTCTATGAGGCTCTCGTCGGCCCCTGAGTCAATGAGGACCTCAAGATCAGCCGTGGTGTCATGATGCTTTACCTTGATCGCTGTTAGGGTTCGGGGAGAGACTTCAGCCGAGGAGAAACGGCTCACCAGTACTCTCCCATCTACTGGCGAGCCTGCTCTTTTGCTGGACACGCGGCGAGGAGATGCCCCTGCTTCCCACAGTAGAAACACCTGCCTTCCTGCAGTCGGCGACGACGCTCCTCGGAGGACAATTTAGCACGTCCCAGCTGCATGGGCTCCTCTTCCTCCTCAGAGGACACCTTCCTCCGTGGGACTGGTGACGGGAAGCGTGAGGAGCTCAGGCGACTGAGTGGAGGGACTGCAGTGCGGCCCCCGTGGCGACCAGCCGATGGCGCAGCTAGGTTCCGGCTTCGTTGACGCTCCTGTAAACGGTTATCAGTTCTTATGGCTAGGGTGATCAAAGAGTCAAGGTCAGATGGCAGATCAAGGGGTACTAATAAGTCCTGGATCTGGTCAGAGAGACCCTTAAGAAAGACGTCATAAAGGGCCGTGGCATTCCACCCGCTGTCCGTGGCTAGGGTGCGAAAGCGGATAGCATAGTCACACACAGGGTCGATTCCTTGTCTGATATTGCTCAACTCACGTGCTTTCTCTCGATCGGACGAGAGGGGATCAAAAGTTCTCCTCAGAGCCTGCTTGAATTCATCGAGGGACCCACAGATTGATGAATCACAGGACCACTCGGCCGTAGCCCACGCCCTCGCTCTCCCGGTGAGATGGGAAATCATAAATGCCACTCTAGACCTCTCTGTAGGAAAGGCTGAGGGCAAGTGTTCATAATGCATTTCACAGTCAACAATAAAGGCTCTGCATTCTCCGGACTCACCAGAAAACTTTTCAGGTGGGGCGAGGCGAGGAGCCGCTGTGTGGATCACTGGGGCCGATGATGCTCCAGCAGCTGCCGGGGACAGTGGGGCTATAGTGTCAGGAGAGGGGGGATCCTTTGTGAGGTGAGCGAGGACTTGACGTACTTGGGCTGCCAGGAGGTTCACTTGGGTAGTGATGGTGGTTTTGAAGTCCTCCTGACAGTTCGCCAGCTCCTTCACGCCACTATGCAGACAGGACATCTGATCCTCCTGCTGGTTCAGGCGGGCGTTTTGGGAGTGAAGGGCCGCTGTCAGCTGGTTTGAGTCGGCTGGGTTCATGCTTGGCCAGTTCGTTCTGTCACAACTGAACGAGGACCCGAACCCAAATGCACGACTCAGACAAAGTTTACAAAATAGACTATCCTTTATTTAGGAAAAAGTAACAAAGAAAAATCACTCTATGAGAAAAATCAAAAACTACACGAGAAAACAAAGATCACTCACTGAGAGGAACAACAACAAAAAATCACTCAAGAGAGGAAAAACACGAAGGCTACAAAGTATCAAAATAACAAGAAGCAAAGTGCCAAAAATACAAAACCTGACGTGGACAAGATACAAGGAAATGGCTGGCGTGGGTCTTACTGTTTCACAAGACAAGACGAACTGGCACAGGACAAGGGGAAACACAGGCTATATATACACACACAAGGTAATGGGGAACAGGTGGGAACAATCAGGGCGGGGCAGACAATCAGACTGGTGACACACGAGGAAGGGCAAGTGACCTGAAACGAGAGGAGAGTTAATTTCCAAAATAAAACAGGAAGCCACTAGACAACATGGACACAGGACAAAACATATAACTTAACACAATTTCTTGGACATGACACCCTTTATCGGGCGGAGAACTATATTTGGTATCTTCAGGTAATATTTCGAGAAACAAAGTTGCAAAATTACTAGATTAAAGTGGCAAATCTACAACAAAAAAAGTTGCAGATTTAAGAGATTTAAAGTGGCAAATATGCGGGAAAAGTTGCAGATTTACGAGAAAAAAGTGGGAAAAAGCAAATTTTTTCCCGGATTTCACCACTTTAAATCTCATAAATCTGCACATTTTTTTCTTATAGATTTGCCCCTTTAATCTCATAAACTTTTTTCTCAAAATATTACCCCCCTCCCCGGGTCCGTATTTTTTTTTTTTTTACACATTCTGGCTGTATGTAATATCCTCCAATATTCTCTAGGGTTGAAATTTGGAATTTGCAAGTATTTCAATAAGTCCTATTAAGGGTTAAGGTATTAAAAAATATGTGTTCATGGGTTAAAAATGGATTAAAATGCGTTAAAATACATGTTCAATGGTAAAAAAAACAAACTCATAACAGTGCACAGTGATGTTAAGAGGATGTGTTTGTCGGTGATTGATTAATTTTGCCTACAGGCCTGAAGAGGGAGCCCTTCCTGCTCGATGCTTCACTTTTAATGAAGCTGGCAAAGGGTTCAACCGTGTCCTGTTTCTTCATTTACATTTCCCTCTTCAGGTACGAAAAACACAGTAATTATGTAATGTGGTTGTAGGTATATTTTGTTCATAATTCATGGGTCCCCAGAGAGTCGTCGGAAGTGTTATTTTTAGTTCCGGGACTTTAACGCATTAATTAAGATTAATTGATTACACAAAAATTAACACGTTAAAAAAATGTACGCATTTTAATGGCACTTATTTTTGCAGCGCGGAACATTTCTCGCTGGATGAGTTTCAGGAGGACCGATTATACTGGAGCACCAACTAGCGTTGATGAGTTGAGACAACAACAAACCACAGTGAACATGAAGGAAGAAGCTGATGAGACCTTTGGTTGGCCCCGTGGATGATGGGACATTTAGTTACTAAAAACCAACGGATGGAAGCGTCCATAAGAGCATGGTTGTGTTGCTAGGCAACAAGGAATTCACATATCACCATAGCAGCACATCCAGCCTCAAGTATCACCTCAATGCTAAACATATAGCAGCTAGCGGCTAGTGTGCTAGCTAGCGTGGATTGTGTTTTACTTCAAAAACCAAAGTATTCTAGTTTACAGAAGGTCTACCTACCTATAGGCTACCTGATTTATGAAATGGACTATATTTATAAATATGCTATTGCTACACTTAATGGCAAAAATGTCACTGGTCTGTTGGACTTGAACAAAAATAAACAATATTTTTGTTGCTTAAGCTTATGTATTCAGTCATTATTCAATGGTATACTAAAAATCCATGTGAAAACAATTACTTCTCACTGTTCTCAGGTCAAATATTTATATGCGATTAAAATGCGATTAATTTTGATTAATTAATTACAAAGCCTCTGATTAATTAGATACATTTTTTTAATCAAGTCCTGGCCCTAGTTATTTTACATCTTTTGTTGTGTGTCGCTGGTGTAGCACTGTTGAGTAGCAGTAGCTAAGCTAACTAGCCACCTGTGGCTCCCGCTACAGATTCTCAGGTCTGAGAGAGCACTGTGTGTGTGTGCGCGCATGTTAAAAGTCTGAGAGAAATACTGTGTGTGTACATTCTCAGTAAGGTTATTCTCGTGTAGTGTTGTGTATGAATGAGAATGTAAAATTAACTACAAATTTTCCTCTGGGGAAATTCTGAAAGGGCCACGGGGGCTACTGCCGGTATGTGTACACTATGATGAGATTCTTCAGAGATTTCAAACTATGCCCTTTAACCTCAAAATATGTTTGTGTGTTCGTGTGTGTGTGTGTGTGTGTGTGTGTGTAGCGAAAATCGCATAAAGTTACCTGTGTGTGCGTGTATGAAGCATGTGTATGCATGTGTGAGGAGTGTGTGTATCTGTAACTGTAATCACATCAAAGATCAAAGCAATCAACAGAATTAACTGACACCTGTTAATGAAAGAGTGACAGCAGCCAGAGGTGGACTGGAATTTCTGGCCTCGAACAGAAAGCATTTTTGGCAAAACCATAATACCTATCATTGATCCGACTTCACTTTGAGCGTCCTGAGTTCTTCCTGAACGTCTACTTCTTCCTTTTTCAGAAATCTTCCTGCGTTTTTAATATGGGACCCAATGAGGCTGTTGGTGGTGTTGGTGGATCATCTCTGCGTCATACGCCCAAACTATAACTCTGACAGCTTTACCAGAGGATTGTGAGTGAGAAGACAAATTTTCCTACGTTTCTATGTATAAATTATCTCTGTAGAGTGGAATTTGCGGCCTGGAGCGCAGTTTTAAAATTTATTTTTTGACAGTTTTACCTCTCCCTCTACACTCTGAGCGATGACATCACACACTCTGACACGAACATTCCGTGCAATACACACCCATTATAATCTCAGAATTTCTCCAAAAATGATCATGGTCATTGAACAGGGATTGATAAAAAACTATATGACCTATCAAAACGAGGATTAATACACCGATACACAAGCCTTGTGTCTACTGTTTTAAGTTTAAATGGAGTCTCTAGGTGAAATTATGCCGGAGAAGTAGACGTTTAAAAATCTCCAATTATTGTTCATTTTCGCTCATTTTTCGTCGGCCGTCCCATTCATTTCAATGCAAAATTTTGGCCAGTTTTTTGCGACTTACGTCGCGAAAAATTGTATTCCGTAGAGAAAAGTAATAGCACACCGATCCCGATCAAACCGCACGTTTTGATATATAATTTGTCCTGCAACTCTTCAAGTTGTAGGACTAGTAGCGGGATGAAATTGCGTCCGGAAGAGGAAGAAGAAGAAATCCACAGTATAACAGTAGTGCAGCACTGGTCCCTACAGCTATTGCTGTATGGGACCAGTGCTCGGTGCGATTGCCCCGAGGCCCTAATAAATTATGTTTTTTACACTTGTAATGAAGCTGGCAAAGAGTTCACCCGTGTCCTGTCTCTTCATCTACATTTCCCTCTTCAGAGGGACATTACAGAAGCACTAATGGACTCAAAGTGACCCACGGCTCCCTATTTATGTTTGTTGACTTCATCTTTGCTGTTTGTTTTGCGTTGTATTAACTGTCATTTATACGTTGCTTTGGATAAAAGCGTCTGCTAAATGACATTGTAGAATTGTAGAATTGGACCAAAGTAATGAACTGACAGTATGCCGATAGCTTGATGTCTTAAAAAGGTTTGAAGCTTAGAAATCTTGACTTTAATCCATTTAATGGATTAAAGGCTAGGTCTATATTTCAGTCTCCAACTATTCCCATACAACCACAACGGAATAATTCCCAGGTCTTTCAAAATCCATGTCCCCCCTTAATAATGCAAGGTTTCTTTAAAAACATTACGGCTTAGTGAGTTATATTATGAACTCACTTAGCCATGTTCTGCACCAACAGCCTCTCTAAACACTAATTACATCACATACAGGACTACATTATACAATTTCAATGGGCCTTATAAATTGAAAACTGGGGATATGAATGCTTCTCAGCCTGTGTTGTTGAACAGATGCAAAGTGATTTGTATCCTCAGCTTCTTGTTATGTTATTGTGCATGATTTGCATAATTGTCATTGTCATGTAAAATCCATATGGGTGACATTCAATTAAATGTTTCAAATATTGGCTCCGTCACTGGGTCTTCATTTAAAATCATACATTTAGATTTTGACACTTCATATTGAAAAGTACAAAAACTTAGAAAAGCCTCTGTATCATGGACATATGTAGACTGTAGTTTTGTAATATATATGGTAATTGTATTTATGTTTATAATATTTATAGAGTAATTTACAACATACATTCACAAGGTATTAGGTATTCACAATGTAATATAAATTGTTAATAGTATATGTGTATATATATATAATGATTTATAATATTTGTATGTGACTATATTGATATATACTGACCCGGTAAGGGGTAGGACTAGATACGTTTTTTTACTTCTTCATACCCCCTTTCCAGCTTGCAGGAAGTGTCTGTTTTTTTCAATTTTTTTTGCTTTTTTGTTTTGTTTTTTATTTATTCATCTATAAATATTTAAACTTTTTTTTTTTTTTATTGCTTGCATGTTCGAAATAAAGACAATCAATCAAAAAAAAAAAATGAATGTGATGGCATATGTACACTCAGTGGTGGTAACTGTGGCGAAAATTCATTTTCTCCTCTGGATTGATTCAGATGAGATGTCCCTCTCTGACCTCCAGAGCTTCTGTCTCACCTCATTAAGCTGAGCTGGAGCCTTCAGTCAGGAGGTGCACATGTGCACAGATGCCTCCAGAACGAGGCCATCATGTAAGGTCACTACAGGATATGTTCACCTTGGAACTGCTGGACAAGAAGCCTGGAACATGCAGGCAGACAGGACTAGAGAGTGAAAACACACGCTGATATTAATGTCATGTTTTCCAATCAATACTACATTGATGCTGCGTTTAAAGGGGACACATTATGAAAAACTCATCACTTTTTTCTGTGCTTCTGTATATTTAGGTAGCTGGAGTGCCTACCCACTAAAATAACCCAGACAGATTTTTGTGGGCTGCCTAGATCAGCTATTCTCAACCTTGGGGTCAGGACCCCAATTGGGGTCACGAGATGATTTCTGGGGGTCGCCAAATCATTTTGGAAGTCAGCTCTGTCTCCACTGTGTTAAAGTGGTCATGTGTTAATGTGTTTTTGGTCACTTAATGTCTTTTTTTTTGGGTCATTGTGTGTGTTATTTGGTCATTTTGTGTCTTTTTTTTTTTATCATTTTGTGGTAAATTTGTGTCTTTTTTGGTCATTTTGTTTCCTTTTTTTGGTAATTTTGTGTCTTTTTTTAGTCATTTTGATAATTTTGTTTCTTTTTTGGGTAATTTTGTGTCTTTTGTGTAATTTTGTGTCTTTTTTGGTCATTTTGTGTCTTTTTTTTATCATTTTGTGTCTTTTGGCCATTTTGTGTCTTTTTTATCATTTTGTGGTCAGTTTGTGTCTTTTTTGGTAATTTGGTTTCCTTTTTTTGGTAATTTTGTGTCTTTTTTTGTCATTTTGTGTCTTTTTTTTGTCATTTTGTGTCTTTTTTTGTCATTTTGTGTCTTTTTTTTGTCATTTTGTGTCTTTTTTGGCCATTTTGTGTCTTTTTTTGGTCATTTTGCGTCTTTTTTTATCATTTTGTGTCTTTTGGCCATTTTGTGTCTTTTTTATCATTTTGTGGTCAGTTTGTGTCTTTTTTGGTAATTTGGTTTCCTTTTTTTGGTAATTTTGTGTCTTTTTTTGTCATTTTGTGTCTTTTTTTTGTCATTTTGTGTCTTTTTTGGTCATTTTGTGTCTGTTTTGGTCATTTTGTGTCTTTTTTTATCATTTTGTGGTCATTTTGTGTCTTTTTTGGTCATTTTGTGTCTTTTTTTGGTCATTTTGTTTCTTTTTTGGGTGATCTGAACTGTGCGTGTGAGACTGTGTTCAGTGAGTGGGGGTCGCGGACAACATGCATGTTAAATTGGGGGTCGCGACTCAAAAAGGTTGAGAACTACTGGTCCAGACAACTCAATAAAAAGGTCACAAAGTGTATTAAATGCACTCACCCTGACTTAATGTGTATGACACTGTGTGACACTGGCGTGCGTGACTGATGTCATGTATGTGGGTAAACTAACGGCGATGTTTGCTCTGTGCACATGGAGGCTTTTACTCACTCGGTCAAATCGCTCCACATTGGCTATGCTAATTACAGGCGTCCTTGTTGTTTGCAGCAACGAAACAAAACCAATAACTTTAAAGCTTGTAAACTTTTTTGGTAGAAACCCAAAATACAAGTATGACCTTGAAACTGCACAATAACCCCTTTAAAACATGTTTGGAGGGAGACTTTAATTTCTGTTAACTTGATGTGTTTGAAGGTTAATGACAACGACCATCTCTCTCGTTCTAAACCTCCCTGAGCACATCCGCTTGTCCAGACCAGCTGTTCTCAACCTTGGGGTCGGGACCCCAGTTGGGGTCGCGAGATGATTTCTGGGGGTCGCCAAATCATTTTGGAAGTCAGCTCTGTCTCCACTGTGTTAAAGTGTTCATGTGTTAATGTGTTTTAGTCTTTTTGGTCACTTAATGTCTTTTTTTTTGGTCATTTTGTGTTTTTTGGTCATTCTGTGTCTTTTTTTGATCATTTTCTGGTCAATTTGTGTCTTTTTTGGTCATTTTGTTTACTTCTTTGGTCATTTTGTGTCCTTTTTTTAGTCATTTTGTGTCTTTTTTTGGTAATCTTTTTTCTTTTTTGGGGCATTTTGTGTCTTTTTTTGGTCACTTTGTGTCTTTTTTGTCATTTTGTGTCCTTTTTTAGTCATTTTGTGTCTTTTTTGTCATTTTGTGTCCTTTTTTTTGTCATTTTGTGTATTTTCTGGTCATTTTGTGGTCAATTTGTGTCTTTTTTGGTAATTTTCTTTCCTTTTTTTGGTCATTTTGTGTCTTTTTTTGGTCATTTTGTTTACTTTTTTTGTCATTTTGTGTCCTTTTTTTTGTCATTTTGTGTCTTTTTTTGGAATTTTTTTTTATTTTTTGGGGCATTTTGTGTCTTTTTTTTGTCATTTTGAGTCTTTTTTTTTGTCATTTTGTATCTTTTTTTGGTCATTTTGTGTATTTTCTGGTCATTTGTGTCTTTTGGTCATTTTGTGGTAATTTTGAGTGTTTGAGTGGTCATTTTCTTTCCTTTTTTTGGTCATTTTGTTTCTTTTTTGGGTGATCTGAACTGTGCGTGTGAGATTGTGTTCAGTGAGTGGGGGTCGTGGACAACATGCATGTTAAATTGGGGGTCACGACTCAAAAAGGTTGAGAACTACTGGTCCAGACAACTCAATAAAAAGGTCACAAAGTGTATTAAATGCACTCACCCTGACTTAATGTGTATGACACTGTGTGACACTGCCGTGCGTGACTGATGTCATGTATGTGGGTAAACTAACGGTGATGTTTGCTCTGTGCACATGGAGGCTTTTACTCACTCGGTCAAATCGCTCCACATCGGCTATGCTAATTACAGGCGTCCTTGTTGTTTGCAGCAACAAAACAAAACAAATAACTTTAAAGCTTGTAAACATGTTTGGTAGAAACCCAAAATACAAGTATGACCTTGAAACTAGACAGTAAGACCCTTTAAAACATGTTTGGAGGGAGACTTTAATTTCTATTAACTTGATGTGTTAATGAGGTTAATGACAACGACCATCTCTCTCGTTCTAAACCTCCCTGAGCACATCCGCTTGTCCAGACCAGCTGTTCTCAACCTTGGGGTCGGGACCCCAGTTGGGGTCGCGAGATGATTTCTGGGGGTCGCCAAATCATTTTGGAAGTCAGCTCTGTCTCCACTGTGTTAAAGTGTTCATGTGTTCATGTGTTTTAGTCTTTTTAGTCACTTAATGTCTTTTTTTGGGTCATTTTGTGTTTTTTTGGTCATTTTGTGTCTTTTTTTGATCATTTTCTGGTCAATTTGTGTCTTATTTGGTCATTTTGTGTCTTTTTTTGGTAATCTTTTTTCTTTTTGGGGGCATTTTGTGTCTTTTTTTGTCATTTTGTGTCCTTTTTTAGTCATTTTGTGTCTTTTTTTGTCGTTTTGTGTCCTTTTTTAGTCATTTTGTGTCTTTTCTGGTCATTTTGTGTCTTTTTTGGGTGATCTGAACTGTGAGATTGTGTTCAGTGAGTGGGGGTCGCGGACAACATGCATGTTAAATTGGGGGTCGTGACTCAAAAAGGTTGAGAACTACTGGTCCAGACAACTCAATAAAAAGGTCACAAAGTGTATTAAATGCACTCACCCTGACTTAATGTGTGTGACACTGGGTGACACTGCCGTGCGTGACTGATGTCATGTATGTGGGTAAACTAACGGCGATGTTTGCTCTGTGCACATGGAGGCTTTTACTCACTCGGTCAAATCGC
Source organism: Centropristis striata (assembly GCF_030273125.1). Classification (NCBI taxonomy): domain Eukaryota; kingdom Metazoa; phylum Chordata; class Actinopteri; order Perciformes; family Serranidae; genus Centropristis; species Centropristis striata. Next base: position 40,936,873 of record NC_081523.1, on the reverse strand, counting down.
TCCTCATCGGCTATGCTAATTACAGGCGTCCTTGTTGTTTGCAGCAACATGCGGCTTAAAATATGGAAGCAGATCTAGATGTGCAGATAGGGTGAGAGGATCTCTTGGCTGTGAGGCGCCTGGAGGCTCTCGCTCCTTGTTGTCGCTGACAGTCCTTTGATGGGCTGCAGCCAGAGAGAGAGAGAGTCAGATGGGAGAGGAAGTGCTGGTTAATTCCCATCGGGCCTCACGGAGCGACAACAACCAGGGGCTGAGAACTCATGCAGCCAAGTCTGATGCTGCAACAGTGGAGAGCATGAATGTTTAATGGCTGCTTTATAAAGAGGAGACACATATTGGGCAGGATGTGACTCTATTTAATAGGAGGACGGCATATATACTTGATGCTGTCTATAGAAAATTAATGGAGCAGAACATGCTGCATGAACATGTGTGTCCTTGCCTGCAACAGTTCAGCATGATTGGTGTTCAAGGCCCGTCTGGTCCTTGTTGTGCTGTGAGATGATGTTCTGTTAACTTTAAGATGTTTAATCTAGTACGGATCATTAACAGCGCTGGTTTATCCCACTCATTAACACTGTTCATTATGTCACAATGAAAAACAGACTTTTCTTATAGTCACTGTAAAAATAAAATAAACAGCATTTTCTGATAGTCACTGTAAAAATAAAAAAAAACAGCCTTTACATAACAATTGCTTTGCTCTGTCAAGAATGGAAAACTTACTCCTACTGTACTAGATGTGTATGTTATTATTTGTTATTTATTTGGGATAATATTACTCTGGTTTGCTTTTCACACTTAAATCACTTTTCTTTACTTATTCCTAGTGCTAGTCTTGTGGCTTGCATGAGGGTATATTCTCAACTTGTTATTGGGACAAAATATCTATTCAAGCTAAGATAAGATAACAATGTTTCAGATGGTCTTCTTATCATTAAGATTAATGACTTTATTAATCCAACAATGGGGGAAATTCAACCTCTGCATTTAACCCTTTATCCTTTTTTACACACAAGTGAACACACCATGCTATGAGCAGTGGGCAGAAAAATAAGTTGTTGTTAAATAGCACTATTATTGTCACAATTTTGATAAATGTTGTTGAGATGCAAAGAAAAAGGCAAATTTGTGTTTCTGTAACTAGAAAATGTGTCTAGTTTTATTTTATTTTAAAATAAGAAATATCATAAACATAAATATCATAAACGTTGGTGTAGCTCTCTGTAATTTTCGCAGTTTGTTTTGAAGAGCTGCAGCTAACAAGGAAAAAAAGCCTATAAATATTCATGTTTTTATGGGACTTTTTTGTATATAGTTTAACTATATTTAAATGTTGACCTTTTTATGTGGTCATATTTGTATCCTATGTTTACATCAAGTTCCAAAACAGTTCATTGAGCATATTTGTGGTTTTTATTGTAGTAAATAGTATAATTTCTCAACTCAGGTATCATGATTTTTGGGCTCAATATGATGAAGTTGGTTAAAGTGAGAAAATAATTGTCAGATCATAAAGGTGAAGAAAAAATGGATACCAAATATGGGTATAGTAAACATTTTTCATGTGCTACATGAAGGACAAAATCAAAAACCAGAGGGTTAACAGGAGCTAATTTATTACAGCTGATGTTTCATTATTGTGGCTGTATTAATAATCTGTCCAGCTGTGACTTAATCACAAAGCCATTGTAGGACTGTATATATCAGCAATATAATACTTTATATAATACTGTGGTACCCCTGGGATGGATCTCATGTCGTTCAAACTGGTAAAAAGATCGCTCAGGTGTAATCTGATGAGCATGTTTATGATGAATAACTCAGATGGAAGATTAGTTGTAGTAAATTAATAACAGGATGTTTTATTTGATATCCATATTGAATGTGTAGTGCTTTGATATTCCCTGCATCATGAACCATGCAGCCATGAGACTGGAGCAACATTACTGTGATGCCAACCAGGATTCAAGGAACATTTTCATATTTTTCAACCTGGCCTTCATTTTTCCATCTTTTGGCGTCTAAGTGACTAATTGGGAGTAATTGGAAGTTCCCCTTTAACCCTTTGATGCAAAACATATTGACAACCCTTCTAATGCACAACTGCATTCATCTCCCATGTTATTTCATGCTGCTGTGTGATTGAATATCTTTTTTCATATTACAAGAGATCATTAAATCCATTTTTCCTTTGACACTTTTTGAAGAAAAATAGTTTTTGTATTATTACATCAAGTTTACACACATGGGTCAAAAATGACCTTGTGCATTAGAAGCATAGTAATAAAAAAAAACAACCTGTGGTACACTAAATTAACAATGTGAGTATATGTGTAACAATGTTTGTCTTATTTTGAAGGTTTAACTTTAAAAGAGTTGTTAGAACCACCAGATTACATTGGAAAATCACATATTTTAACATCTGAGACTTATTAGAGACACCAAATAATATTTTACATTGGAAAAACACCAATTTAACAACATAGCATAGTTAATATTTGTGTCTTCTTTGTCAGGTTTTAAACTGGTGACAACATATAAACACCTTCTAATGCACAACATGGGTCTAAAATGACCTTGTGCATTAGAAGCGTAGTGATAAAAAAAGTGCTCTTATTCAAAAAGTAAGAAATGAAAACAAAAAAATAAGATGTATGATGATCAAAAACAAGTTATTGGAGGAAAACCTGCAATACTGAATGTTGCATCAAAGGGTTGATGAAATAAAATACCAAATTAATATAAGAAAGCATGCTGAATTGTATTTACAGCAAGATAAAATATAAAGTAAGTAAAGTAAAGAAAGAAGAGTGAAGTGTTGAGTGTTGACTGTAATCTGACTCCTCCTGGTCAGATCTCCTCGGTGCTCCTTGTGCAGAGTGGAGATAATAAACTTTAATCTGCTCCTCTCCATTAGTCTGCTGATCTGTCAGATAATTCTCCTCCTGGAGCCCATCAACAACACTGATCACTGATCAACTGGATACATCACAAGCCAGACAACCGACCAATCAAATTACACCTATACAGAAGTCACATGATGTCAAATTCTTTCACTGTTTGTTTCATTTTTTTATTTTTATTTATCTATTATTTATTTGTCAGCAACAGTGTAAATATAACAGGTTAAAATAATATGATAGAGATATACTGATTTTTTTGTCACTGACTTCTTTCATCTGACTTCAACTTTTTTTTTTCATTTTGACAATTTCTTGTGACTTCAACTTTGTTTCTCATTATTTTGACCATTTTCTACTTATTTTGACTTTTTTTTGTGATTTCCAGTTTCTCATTTTGAATCACATCTCGTGACTTCGACTTTATTTTGACCTTTTTTCCATGATTTCAACTTTTTTTTTGTCATTTTGAGTTTTCTCTCGTCACTTCAACTTTTTTCCTTTCATTTCGACAATTTTGCTATGATTTCAACTTTTTTCTCGTGACGTCAACTTTTCTTTTCATTTTAACCTTTTTCATGATTTCAACTTTTTTGGGCTTTTTGAATTTTTTCCATGATTTCAACTTTTTTTTGATATTTTGACTTTTTTTCTCGTGACTCCTACGTTTATCTTCTCATTTTGACTGTTTTCATGTGATTTCAACTTTTTCTTGTCATTTTGATTAGGCTTTCTGTTATAACAGATCATCATTACATATCATTATTATCACCATTATTAAGCCTTTATAGAATCATTATTATTCAGCATATGAATAGCAGGAGATAGCAGGTCAACAATAAATGCCACATAGAAGTTGTGAGCATCATGTGAAAGCTGACAGACAGACGGGTCGATCAACAAGACCAGAGTTATTTGCAGTCATTCTCCAAGCAACATCTACTGTAACCTATTTTATACAGTCTGTGATTGTAACTTGCAGCAGGACAATTAACATTATGGAGGATAATGGTCTGTATGAAATGTGACTATTTCAGACAGATCAGGGATTCATTAACAGCCAGAGCAGCTTTGATGTTTTTACACTGTATGATCTTCTCACATAGACTACCCCTTCTTAACCCCTTCTTCTTCCATATTTGCAAGACCCTTAAAAAACATAATTTTTCAAGTTTCCATAATTTTTAAACTTTTAGATTTGCCTGTTTTGTATAAAGAGTCTCCATGGTCTAGCTCCACCGCCGCTGAATGAATTTATAGGGAAAAGATCAAGGTGACGTTTATTTCTAGAGCACCTGATACACAACCACGGTGACCAAAGTGCTTTACATAACTGAATAACAAAAAATACAAAAGATACATATACATATAAGATATCCGACAGGCAAAAGGGTTGTTTCTAGATGGCTTATTCCTGTTTTGAGTCTGACACTGTGTGTGTGTGTGTGTGTGTGTGTGTGTGTGTGTGTGTGTGTGTGTGTACATCTGGAACAGTCTCCTCCACAATAAGAGAATGTCTCACCTACTCTCCTTTTAAAGGAAATCTGAAACAACGGCTCAAATCACATCAAAAGTGTGACCACTAACTGGACTAGAGACGACTTGAACATTACTTTTTATTGCTGTTATATCCTGTCTGGGTCTGCTATGTGTGCGTGTTGTCTCCTCTATTTATATCTTTCCTATGTACTTGCTGTCTTTTATATTTGTATTTATTTTTATTTTTTTAGGGTCTACGGATGGAAACTAGCAGCCTTGCTATAATCCGGCATATTTACAAAGATGTTTTTCGATGTTCATTAATGTGCACTCTCCCTATCCAAAAATAAAGTAGAAATAAATAATACTGTGTTACTTCACCTATAAACTGCCTACAGAGCCAACACTGTATTAAAAGGTACAGATACAGAAAACAAGCAGCAGAAGAGTTGTGACAGCAGCTACAGTCACCTCACTGGGAAATAGCAGCTATCTCTCTGAATGTGTGTGTAGCTCGTTAAATAATGTGTTGTTAATTACTTTCCAAAAATAAATCGACACACGTTTGCATAAAGCGAACATATTTGTCCTCTCCCATGTTGATAAGAGTATTAAATACTTGAAAAATCTCCCTTTAGAGCTCATTTTAAACAGACTGAAAATGTGCAATTAATTTGCAATTAACTATGGACAATCATGCAATTAATCATGATTAAATATTTAATAGATTGACAGCCCTAATGACAACATATTTAATGTGTTTTCCTGACAATATCTGCTCTGTAATACAATAACTGTTCATTGGAACCACAGTACCGAGGGAACGATGCTGGGGCCGGATTCACAAAGCAATCTGAAGAAAAATTCTTAACTTTGCTCTTAAGACAAAATTTAAGAGGATTTGGTATTCATGAGGAAATTCTTATCTTTTCTCTAGTTTTTTTCTTAACTTTCTTCTTAAGGTTTTTCCAAAGATAGATGTATGAAGATAGATGTTGAGAACAAATGAGATTCTTCTTCAAAATTCTTAGATTTCTTCTTTAATTTATTCACAACTTTAAGAGAAGCCCTCAGCAGTCTGGAAACAGCTACATTGAAAAGGTTAGTCTTGATATACATTTACTTGAACAAATTTGAATGACATTTATTTGATTTCTTTAATATTTAGTTTAGCCCTAGACAATGTGGTAACAAACTTGTTCACTGAAATTGGTCAGAGTAGTTTTTTGTGAATCTATCACATGAAATACATTCACACAAAATGTCCTTTCAGTCTGTGTGACATGTCGGCCTACTGTTGTTGCATTTGATACTAATTAATTAATTAATGACTATTAACATATTATTTAAGTAGGCCAAGTTACTGGCCTACTTACTTAAATCCTAATCTAAGATAAGGGGGGAAACTAACTCCAAAAGGGAGGAACAAACCCTGATAGGAAAAATAAAAGATTCTACTAAAACACTATGCAAAACTGGATCAGGACTAAAGGGGGAAAAATAATAAAGAAGACAAAATCACTCCAAAAGGAGGAAAAACAAAACTGCTGACTCAAAAACTATGAAACTCTGAACTGAGCTAAACTAATAAATTACAAAGAAAAGAAGGAGATAAGTGTCTGGTATGGTGACGGGTCAAACACACTGGACCAAGACAAGGAAACACAGACTATTGAACACATGGAGGGAAGGGAGCACCAGGTGAACAGACTATTGAACACATGGAGGGAAGGGAGCACCAGGTGAACACAGACTATTGAACACATGGAGGGAAGGGAGCACCAGGTGAACAGACTATTGAACACATGGAGGGAAGGGAGCACCAGGTGAACAGACTATTGAACACATGGAGGGAAGGGAGCACCAGGTGAACAGACTATTGAACACATGGAGGGAAGGGAGCACCAGGTGAACACAGACTATTGAACACATGGAGGGAAGGGAGCACCAGGTGAACACAGACTATTGAACACATGGAGGGAAGGGAGCACCAGGTGAACAGACTATTGAACACATGGAGGGAAGGGAGCACCAGGTGAACAGACTATTGAACACATGGAGGGAAGGGAGCACCAGGTGAACACAGACTATTGAACACATGGAGGGAAGGGAGCACCAGGTGAACAGACTATTGAACACATGGAGGGAAGGGAGCACCAGGTGAACACAGACTATTGAACACATGGAGGGAAGGGAGCACCAGGTGAACACAGACTATTGAACACATGGAGGGAAGGGAGCATCAGGTGAACACAGACTATTGAACACATGGAGGGAAGGGAGCACCAGGTGAACACAGACTATTGAACACATGGAGGGAAGGGAGCACCAGGTGAACAGACTATTGAACACATGGAGGGAAGGGAGCACCAGGTGAACAGACTATTGAACACATGGAGGGAAGGGAGCACCAGGTGAACAGACTATTGAACACATGGAGGGAAGGGAGCACCAGGTGAACACAGACTATTGAACACATGGAGGGAAGGGAGCATCAGGTGAACACAGACTATTGAACACATGGAGGGAAGGGAGCACCAGGTGAACACAGACTATTGAACACATGGAGGGAAGGGAGCACCAGGTGAACAGACTATTGAACACATGGAGGGAAGGGAGCACCAGGTGAACAGACTATTGAACACATGGAGGGAAGGGAGCACCAGGTGAACAGACTATTGAACACATGGAGGGAAGGGAGCACCAGGTGAACACAGACTATTGAACACATGGAGGGAAGGGAGCACCAGGTGAACACAGACTATTGAACACATGGAGGGAAGGGAGCACCAGGTGAACACAGACTATTGAACACATGGAGGGAAGGGAGCATCAGGTGAACACAGACTATTGAACACATGGAGGGAAGGGAGCACCAGGTGAACACAGACTATTGAACACATGGAGGGAAGGGAGCACCAGGTGAACAGACTATTGAACACATGGAGGGAAGGGAGCACCAGGTGAACAGACTATTGAACACATGGAGGGAAGGGAGCACCAGGTGAACAGACTATTGAACACATGGAGGGAAGGGAGCATCAGGTGAACACAGACTATTGAACACATGGAGGGAAGGGAGCACCAGGTGAACACAGACTATTGAACACATGGAGGGAAGGGAGCACCAGGTGAACAGACTATTGAACACATGGAGGGAAGGGAGCACCAGGTGAACAGACTATTGAACACATGGAGGGAAGGGAGCACCAGGTGAACAGACTATTGAACACATGGAGGGAAGGGAGCACCAGGTGAACACAGACTATTGAACACATGGAGGGAAGGGAGCACCAGGTGAACACAGACTATTGAACACATGGAGGGAAGGGAGCACCAGGTGAACACAGACTATTGAACACATGGAGGGAAGGGAGCATCAGGTGAACACAGACTATTGAACACATGGAGGGAAGGGAGCACCAGGTGAACAGACTATTGAACACATGGAGGGAAGGGAGCACCAGGTGAACACAGACTATTGAACACATGGAGGGAAGGGAGCACCAGGTGAACACAGACTATTGAACACATGGAGGGAAGGGAGCACCAGGTGAACAGACTATTGAACACATGGAGGGAAGGGAGCACCAGGTGAACAGACTATTGAACACATGGAGGGAAGGGAGCACCAGGTGAACAGACTATTGAACACATGGAGGGAAGGGAGCACCAGGTGAACACAGACTATTGAACACATGGAGGGAAGGGAGCACCAGGTGAACACAGACTATTGAACACATGGAGGGAAGGGAGCATCAGGTGAACACAGACTATTGAACACATGGAGGGAAGGAGCACCAGGTGAACACAGACTATTGAACACATGGAGGGAAGGGAGCACCAGGTGAACAGACTATTGAACACATGGAGGGAAGGAGCACCAGGTGAACAGACTATTGAACACATGGAGGGAAGGGAGCACCAGGTGAACACAGACTATTGAACACATGGAGGGAAGGGAGCACCAGGTGAACACAATCAGTGATTAGGGGAGACAATCAGACAGATGACACATGGGGAAGGACAAGTGACCTGAAACGAGAGGAGAGTTACTATTTCAAAATAACAGGAAATAACAAGACCAGAACGCAAAATAAAACACCACCTCACCACGGCGTGTTGTTAACCTTCTGGAGTCCATCGATTCATTGAAAATATACTGAGCATGTTTTATTTACAGTAATAACTTTATTTATATAACAGACAAGCTGAGAAAGCCAGTTGAAAGTGCCATTTATGTTTCTAGACCATTTTTAAAATATGAATTTTCTTTCTACAATGAAAGCTATTACTATTTTTAATTTACATGCAAATAGACTTTCAGCTGTTTTTGTGTGTATAAATAGTTTAAAAAAAAAAGGTACATTTCCATAGAAACCTGTGTCTTTTGTTTGTATTTTGGATTCCTGGCAGCTTTATACTGTAATATATTTTGGAAAAAATGAAAAATCTGACTGATAGCCAAGTGTTTGTGGAGAGAAAGGAGCCATGCATGTGATGTAAGGACAGACTGAAATATGCTAAACACAAACATAAATTAATGCAGAGGAAGTTGACAAATTCAAACCAAAATCTCCTGGACCTCAGAGGTTTAACCTTATGACATTTCCTTTTCAGCAGTTAAAGTTCAGGCTGTGTCACAATCCACTACTGTAAGGGGAACTAACTTTTGAGAACAATAGAAAACGCTGCAAGAAAAGAGAAAATGTCTCTTCTCTGTAGCCAAGGGAAGAGGGAAAGCTGCTTTCAGTTGATCAATATGACAGTAAAGCATTTCCTCAGGAGCACACTGATAAAGTGACCAAATAATGAAAATCACTGGTGCAGTAATGTGTTAATTAAACTCAGAGGCAAGTATCATCAGAATAATCACTTATATTGAATAGGGATAAAGTGTTTCATTTGCAAACAGTAATGTGTTCATCTTTAATGTCAGAGCACATTATGTAACCGATATAAGCTCAGTTGGCATTTCACAAACCCTCATCAGAGACAGAATACTGGCTTTAGTACGACTGTGATTGGCTATAAACATGAAATGGTTGGGTAGCATTAACATTTCAGAGCCGCTCTTCAGATAAGACTTTCATACGGCAACGCTCGTCTTTGGAAAGTAAGAAAAATAAAAGACTAAAGTTGCTAATCCTCCCTGTCAGCTTGCTCTGAGTCATTTTAATGCATTTACCATTAGAAGCAGGCAGTTTGACAATGGAGAGTTATTTTGGGAAGACACATGCAACATTTCTCTGCTACTGTGGTGGAACCAGGCTGTCATATATTACACACCTTCACCTGACGAAGAATAATCATATTCATAAAGACGATAACATTTCCATCTGTATAAATTTGCATTGAATCCTTTATAGTATTTTTTAGGGCCGGGACTTTAACGCGTTAATTAAGATGAATTAATTACACAAAAATTAGCGCGTTTAAAATTTGACGCATTTTAATCGCACTTGTTTTTGCACGGCGGAACGTTTCTCACTGGATGAGTTTCAGGAGGACCGATTATACTGGAGCACCAACTAGCGTTGATGAGTTGAGACAACAACAAACCACAGTGAACATGAAGGAAGAAGCTGATGAGACCTTTGGTTGGCCCCGTGGATGATGGGACATTTAGTTACTAAAAACCAACGGATGGAAGCGTCCATAAGAGCATGGTTGTGTTGCTAGGCAACAAGGAATTCACATATCACCATAGCAGCACATCCAGCCTCAAGTATCACCTCAATACTAAACATATAGCAGCTAGCGGCTAGTGTGCTAGCTAGCGTGGATTGTGTTTTACTTCAAAAACCAAAGTATTCTAGTTTACAGAAGGTCTACCTACCTATAGGCTACCTGGATTTATGAAATGTTCTATATTTATAAATATGCTATTGCTACACTTAATGGCAAAAATGTCACTGGTCTGTTGGACTTGAACAAAAATAAACAATATTTTTGTTGCTTAAGCTTATGTATTCAGTCATTATTCAATGGTATACTAAAAATACATGTGAAAAAAATGACTTCTCACTGTTCCCAGGTAAAATATTTATATGCGATTAAAATGCGATTAATTTCGATTAATTAATTACAAAGCCTCTAATTAATTAGATTAATTTTTTTCATCGAGTCCCGGCCCTAGTATTTTTTTCAAACATCCTCTTATGAGAGTGCTGTTCAGCTTCAGTCCCATCATGCATTTGAAATTTGAGAGCAGAAGGAGAAATGTCAGAGATCTCTGTGAAATATTCAGCGGGTATCCCCTGGCACACATCTGCCCCCTGCTTTCACGTTCTCCCATACAGTATTAAGCACCAGCAGTTATGGAAATGCTGATGCCTTTCAATGTTGGTATGACAGCAGCTTGACAGGCTTGTCAATTAACTTGCAAGACTTTGAACAAAAGATGCAGTGAAAAGCTCTCAAGTGACCCAGAGGGAAACGCTACATGGAGTATTACTCCAGGATCTGATTACAGCGGGGGATAGGGTTTCAAATAACACACCTGCCACTCAGGTTTAGTGAGACAATGCAGGTTTTTTCCTAGACTGACACCAATTTTTTTTAAGGTGATCACAAGGGATTTGTTCTAATCCAGATTTTTCCATGTCATTATGTGGGAAATACTGATCTATTGTTGGAACGGAATTAAAAACAACAATGAAAGCTGCAGCACAGTCTCAGAGTAGCAGACACACTCAGTATCAGTCAGAGAGAAAGAGAATATTGGTTGTACAGTCCTACACTGTAAAAAAAAAAAAAAAATCTGTTGTTTTTACGGTAAAAAACTGGCAGCTGTTGTTGCCAGAACTTAAACGTAATAAATACGGTAGAACTTTTTGAAATTGTACAGTGAAAAGATATTTGCACTGTTGATTCCATGTTTAAGATTGCCATTTTATTAGGGCCTCGGGGCAATCGCACCGAGCACTACTGTTATACTGTGGATTTCTTCTTATTCCTCTTCCGGAGGCAATTTCGTCCCGCTACTAGTCCTACAAATTCAAGAGTTGCAGTACAATTTATATATCAAAACGTGTGGTTTGATCAGGATCGGTGTGCTATTACTTTTCTCTACAGAATACAACTTTTTTGCGACGTAAGTGGCGAAAAACTGCCCAAAATTTTGCATTGAAATGAATGGGATGGCCGACAAAAAATGAGCGAAAAAGAACAATTGGAATTTTTAAACGTCTACTTCTCCGGCATAATTTCACCTAGAGACTCCATTTAAACTTTAAACAGTAGACACAAGTCTTGTGTATCGGTGTATTAATCCACGTTTCGATAGGTCATATAGTTTTTTATCAATCCCTGTTCAATGACCATGATCATTTTTGGAGAAATTCTGAGATTATAATGGGTGTGTATTGCACGGAATGTTCGTGTCACATCATCGCCAGAGTGTAGAGGGAGAGAAGAAATTGTCAAAAAATTAATTTTAAAACTGCGCTCCAGGCCGCAAATTCCACTCTACAGAAATAATTTATACATAGAAACGTAGGAAAATTTGTCTTCTCCCTCACAATCCTCTGGTAAAGCTGTCAGAGTTATAGTTTGGGCGTAAGACGCAGAGATGATCCACCAACACCACCAACAGCCTCATTGGGTCCCATATTAAAAACGCAGGAAGATTTCAGAAAAAAGGAAGATGTAACAGTTTTTTTAGATCGCTCTAACAAAGCTATTTTTTAATTTTTCTTAAAAAAATAAAAAAAATAAAAAAATCATATGTAGATGTTCAGGAAGAACTCAGGACTCTCAAAGTGAAGTCGGATCAATGATAGGTATTACTGTGTGTTCAGACCGGACGCGTAGCGAATTTTCGTGTCGCGTTACTCGCACGAGAATTGAATTTAACTCGCGTCACTCGCGCGAGTAAATAACTCGCGAATTTTCGCCCAAGAGACTATTTAGCGCCAAATAATTCCCTCCATTTCATTCTGTCATCAATCATGACAAGCATAGCGTCCCTGTACCTGCTCTGGAAGTCCGAGATACGTCGGAAAACACGCCTTCGTGTCTGGGTGAGTGACATCATCCGGAGGCGCACTCAGCACGGAGAGAGGACCGCAGAGTACTTCCACCTTTTTCCCTCCTGCCGACCCACTCCTCCTTCCTGCCTCTTTTCTCCTCTCTCTCATGTATGTATCTGTCGTCCAGAATCTCAACGCTGATAGGCTGTCCCGACACAGCGTCACGCGAATATTTCGCCAAAGTTGAATTTATTGAACTCACGCAAATTCGCGTTGTTTCATTCGCGCCGCGACATTCGCGGCATTCGCGTCGCGCGAAACCCGTGATTCGCGCCGCCGGCAAAAATTTGCGTCTATTCGCGTGTTTGCATTGACTTTGTATGTAATCTTGTCGCGCGAAATATTCGCTACGCGTCCGGTCTGAACGCACCGTTATGGTTTTGCCAAAAATGCTTTCTGTTCGAGGCCAGAGGCCTGTCAATGTTCCGGGACATTAACAGCTGTCAGTTAATTCAGTTGATTGCTTTAATCTGATTGCCTTTGATCTTTGATGTGATTACAGTTACAGATACACACACACACACACTCCTCACACATGCATCAAACACACGCTTCAAACACACGCACGCGCATGCACACACACACAGTAACTTTATGTGATTTTTACACACACACACACACACACACACTATGTAAACATCCATTTCTGTCTCTCTACATACGTCATCTGGTATAACTGATCTGCTTGGCTAAGAGCTACCTACAGACGCTTTGATAGACATTCATAGCGCCCAATAAACGGCTCTGGAGGATCATAAACCACGCCTCCTCTATGGAGAATGCTAATATTTTACTGTATAAATAAAAACATTTTTCCATCAAAAGAAACACTGTTCTGCCATATGACTGACAAGAAAATACATAAATGTGACATAAGTTAAAGATTTTACCATTAAATATTACAGTATATTTTTGTTAGAGATATGGTGTTTAGTACATTTAACAGTTAGAAAACGGTATTTTATACTAAAGATAAATGCAAAAATTACAGTGAAAACCAAACATACCACCTCACACTGATGTTTGCATCTTAATTCATTTCAAGTTTAATATCTCAGTTTCACATTAATTCAAGTCTGAGATAGAGCCACTGTTATTAAACAAAATGTGCTCCACTTATCAGGGCTGTTACCTTCATCCTCAGGAATATGAGTATGCTGTGATGGAAATGATGAAGCACCTAAAGAGCTCCATAAATTCAGATTCTTTAATAGGAGGCGCCTTCATCAATCAGGAAGATTTAGCGTACAGTACGAGTCCTTGGTTTTACCACTGTTCTCTCTGTCTAAACAGCCTGTTCATCAGACTCATCCAGGAGCTATGTTTCTATAGCGCCTCTTTGACTTCAACTCATAAATCAACTGGAAATGCTTCCCTGCATTGAATGCCAAGTCCATTCATTATTCACTTTTTATAGAAACAAATCAATGATCAGACTTCTGGAGCCAGATGATGAAGAATTTCACTGCCCTCTAGTGTCAAATGACATTGCTATTTTGGAGTTTAACCCTCTGGAGTCCATCTATTTATTGAAAATACACAAGTTTTATTTACAGTAATAAATTTATTTATATCTGATATGTAGACAAGCTGAGAAAGCCAGTTAAAGTTCAATCATAGGAGCTTTCACAGTGAGACATTTATGTTTCTAGACCAATTTTAGAATGAGAATTTTCTTTCTACCATGATAACTATTACTATTTTTAATTTACATGCAAATAGACTGTTCAGTAGTTTTAGTTTTTATTATTTTTTTCTGCTGTTTTTGTGTGTATAAATGGTTAAAAAATGGTACATTTCCATAGAAACCTGTGTCTTTTGTTAGCATTTTGGGTTCCTGGCAGCTTTATATGTAGTTAATTAATATAAAATGAAAAATCTGACTGATAGCCAAGTTTGTGTGGAGAAAAAGGAGCCATGCATGTGATGTAAGGACAGACTGAAAGATGCTAAACAGAGACAGAAATGAATGCAGAGGAAGTTGACAAATTTGAATCAAAATCTCCTGGACTTCAGAGGTTTAAAGAGTAAGCATTTATTTATTTATTATTATTTATTTTTACAATTTCTATCTTATACTTGAGATACTTTTTACATCACACCTACATTACACAATTGGCCAAAATGTTAATATTGTGCTCAAATCACATTTTGTTCATTAAATACCACCTCTACATTTCAAAATGATAACAAACCAAAAACATTCAATACATACATCAACTATGAAAAAACAGCAAACCTGACTCAAATATCAAATCTATCATAACACGAGTTGATGGAATAACAAATGCTGCATAATTAGATAGAATAGATAATATATTGTTTTTTAAATTCAGTTTGATGACTGTAAACAGCTTCACATTTTTTGGGATCAATGTTGAATTTTATAGTGATATTAGTGTTTATTTGAAGTGGAGAAATGGCTGATTTCGCTGTAACCACAATTATAAAACAAGGACCTGCATTAGACAGCCCTCCAAACCACAACACAGCTGAAAATCAATTAGAGGATCCTATTTAAAACATTATAAAACATTTGCTGCAGTGTGTTTCATGGTTTCATCAACCTTGTTGTTGTAAGGTAACTTTTCAAGGTTGCATGTAAAGTTTGCACTCATTTATTTGATACAGTGCAGTGCTTTAACAGTCAGCTATAAAATGAAGATTGGAGAAAGTCTCTATTTGAAGTGTGTCATAATCCTGATAGTATTTGGCAGCACTGCTCAGGATAGAATAGTTTGTACTTAGACTGATCACATCCACAGAAAATATGTTATTAAAGACTATTTGGCGCCCACCTTACAAGGTGTTTACAATAATTATTTTACAGAAAGTAAACAAACTGTACTGCAATTTCCTGCATTAAACATGTAGTATAACCTGTACCGAATGTTACAGCATGATTGAATAGGCGATATCAGTAAATATGGACTAGTGAAGGTCTGCTCCATCTTTTTGGAGGTCCAGTAGGTTGCTATCAGCCCTGTGGCAGATCATCCTGCTTATAACACAAAATACCATCATTAACCATAAGTGTGCAGTTAAGAGTAGCCTGCTAGCTGCTAGCTATTGCCTGCTAGCTGCTAACTATAGCCTGGTGGGTACCACTAGTGATGGTCCGCTGACACTTGAAGCTCCGACACATGCGCGGTAGCTCATGAAGCAAACGTCCCGAATCACTGTGCCGAGGCGTGGTTTGGTCACGTGACTCGTGACGTTCGAAGCCCTTTGCTGCTTCGAACATCACGAGTCACGTGACCGAATCACCAACACTACTGTAGAAGTGAACCGCTACCTCGCTGATCTCTTTCCCCACCCACCCATGAACCTCTTTACCAATGAACCCCAAAACATTCTTTGCCAAAATCCATAATATAATCTGTGTTTGCACCAGCCCCATGTGAAAATGTATGAATGTAGCAGCACCATTTAAATGTTTCATAACACAAAAGTGAAGTCTATATAGGGTAACAGACAGGTCAGATAAGAAACATGGTCTTCAATAGTTAATGTCTTTATTATTACTAGCAATATTATTATTTATTTGATTTTTTTAAGCTTATTTTTTTGGCATTTTTCATGCAGTAATAGATAGAAAGGGGGAGACAGAGGGGAGGACATGCGGCAAAAGGACCTCAGGCTGGATTCGAACCCGGGTCCGCTGCAGCAAGGACTCTGCCTTAATGGTACGCGCTCTACCAGTGTTAGCCACCGGGACGCCCCATTACGAGCAATATTGTTGTTGTATTGACTCGAAACATACAGTCAACTAGTGTAGTTGAAAACAAATCCATGAACCAATCAATGACACGTCTCGATTGCACTTCATTTTATTGACCACTAGATGTCCTTCTGGAGCACTGTGTGTCATTGAAGCTTCGAGTAATGAATCATGTTTTGTATAAAAGTGTCGAAGCTTCAACAAAGCCTCGATCAGCCATCACTAACTGGAGGTACAGTTAGAAATAGCATCTTATTAACATTAATTTACACAGTTTATGTACATTTGTTGTTTGTTATGCATTATTTTCTTACCGCCTGCAGCACTTCCTGGTTGGTGAAAGGACCCGAGGACAATGAATGCTGCCCTTTTATTTGCCTGTGTGGAATGTGGGACATAATTGTGCCAAACCAATGTTTCCTTTATTCCTCTTTGTTTCAGGGCTTATTGATTGAAGTATTACTGTAGAATATGTATCAGCATGTTGATTTAAGCCTGAAATAATGGAGTAATTATGACCCATGTGTTTTGTATACATTTAAACATGAATTATTATTGAATTGCCTGGAATGGTCTGTTCCAGAGGGAGGAGCTTAGACACCCTCCTGTGTAGAAAACATATTTTTGTTTCCGCTTTAATTTCTATTTGATGTTTTTTGTAGTTTTCTTTTGATGGAAATAGTTCTTGTGGTCGACCATAATTAGTGATGGCTGGTCGAGGCTTTGACACTTTATACAAAACATGATTCATTACTCGAAGCTTCAATGACACACAGTGCTCCAGTAGGACATCTAGTGGTCAAGAAAATGAAGTGCAATCGAGACGTGTCATTGATTGGTTCATGGATTCGTTTTCAACTACACTAGATGACTGTATGTTTCGAGTCGATACAACAACAATAATATTGCCAGTAATAATAAAGACAACTAGAAAATTTCCTCTGGGGAAATTTTGAAAGGGCCACGGGGGCTACTGCCGGTGTGTGTACACTATGATGATACTCTTCAGAGATTTCAAACTATGCCCTTTAACCTCAAAATGTGTGTGTGTGTGTGTGTGTGTAGCGAAAATCGCATAAAGTTACCTGTGTGTGTGTTTGTGTGTGTGTGTGTTTGAAGCATGTGTATGCATGTGTGAGGAGTGTGAGCGCTTACGCGCATGTGTGTGTGTGTGTATATCTGTAACTGTAATCACATCGGCGGGGGCGGCTGTGGCTCAGTTGGTAAAGTTGGTTGGCCCCCAACCGAAGGGTTGGTGGTTCGATCGCTGACCGTCGCAGCCTACATGTCGAAGTGTCCTTGAGCAAGATACTGAACCCCAAATTGCTCCCAATGCTGCGTTCATCGGTGTGTGAATGAATTCCCAATGGTGGCAGGTGGCACTGTTTAGGGTAGCCTCTGCCACCAGTATGAATGTGTGTGTGAAAGGGTGAATGAGCGCAGTCTGTAGTGTAAAGCGCTTTGCGTGGTCGCAAAGCGACTAGAAAAGCGCTATATAAGTGCAGGTCCATTTACCATTTACATCAAAGATCAAAGGCAATCAGATCAAAGCAATCAACAGAAATATTTTTTATTATTTATTTTATTTATATTACTATTTTTTGACAGTTTTACCTCTCCCTCTACACTCTGAGCGATGACATCACACACTCTGACACGAACATTCCGTGCAATACACACCCATTATAATCTCAGAATTTCTACAAAAATGATCATGGTCATTGAACAGGGATTGATAAAAAACTATATGATCTATCGAAACGCAAATTAATACACCAATACACAAGACTTGTGTCTACTGTTTAAAGTTTAAATGGAGTCTCTAGGTGAAATTATGCCGGAGAAGTAGACGTCTGAAAATCTTCAATTAATGTTCTTTTTTGCTCATTTTCTTTCGGGCGTCCCATTCATTTCAATGGAATAAGGAAGAAGAAGAAATCCACAGTATAACAGTAGTGCAGCACTGGTCCCTACAGCTATTGCTGTATGGGACCAGTGCTCGGTGCGATTGCCCCGAGGCCCTAATTATGGATTTTGGCAAAGAATGTTTTGGGGTTCATTGGTAAAGAGGTTCATGTGTGGGTGGGGAAAGAGATTGGGCTTGAAAAACAGGACAGTGACTGTGCTTGTGTAACTTGTTATGAATTTTTATGTAGAAACAACAGTTTTTCCACAGTTTTGGGAATTAAGCAGTTTCTTCTTTTCGATACAATTTCCCCAGCCTTAGAAAAAACCTTTTCACAAGGCACAGATGAGTCTGGGGTGCATAAGAAATGTTTAGCAACTTTATAAAGATTGGGATAAACAGTTCTGCAATTCTGTCTAGTGGAGGATCAGCGAGGTAGCGGTTCACTTCCACAAAAGTGTTTGATGATTCGGTGACGTTTGAAGCACTTTGCTGCTTCGAACGTCACGAGTCACGAGACCAAACCACGCCTCGGCACAGTGCTTCGGGACGTTTGCTTCATGAGCTACCACGCATGTGTCGGAGCTTCAAGTGTCAGCGGACCATCACTAACCATAATAAATGGGATTTTTGCACCTTCACTTTTTGACTGCGGCTTGTCATGAACCGTGTAAGACATTTTTTTTTAGTTTTCCCTTACGAATTGTTTTTTGGGGCAACCTACCCTCACTCTGAGTCAGAGTGACAAGCCCACTCATTGGCCGTGTGATAACATACTCGTTGTGGGGTTACCATGTTGTGTGTAATCATGTGTGGGTCCCTCTGCTTTTTGTCAAGTCAGCTGTTCATGATATAGACACAACACCATGGCAGTGAACTATTATAACTCTTATCCTCAAAAGTAAAGTTGTGGCTCAAACTTGCCCCTTTTAGCATCTTTCTGCAAAATGTCTGAATCAAGCTTTTACTCCAGCAACAAAGTAAAGAGAGAAAACATTAAAGTGTAATAGAGAGCAAAATGTTAACACTTTCATTCTCTATTGGCTTCCCATCTCATTTGCCACCTCTGCAAAGATTCAGCTGAGTCCGCAAAGGTTGATTAATCCACACATGATGGCCTTCGTGTTTCGTGCTTCACTGTGGCCCGCTCCACAATCTCTGCCTTGTTTTTAATAATTAAATTCACTGTTCTTTTACAAGCCTCTTCATAGATAGAGGACTGACTCCTGCTGCAAAGTCACAGATGAGAGGCCCAGCCAATGGAGGAGGGTGTTGGTACAAACCTCTGAAGCTTTAACATGCTGCCCTCACTGCTGATCCTCTAATTCACTGTACAGGATGAAAGAGACGCTCCGCTCAAGGAGAGATTTTAATTCGCAACTTAACATTGGCTGAGGCACAATCTGCAATCAATCAAATCAGGCTGGGCTCTTAAATATTTAACGGTGTTAGTGGTATTTTTGCACAAACAGTGTTGACCTTGCAGTGCAACTAATAGCATAGCAACATAATAGTCTAGACGGAATTCTCCAAAAAGTGAAAGTGAGGAGCATTTATGGGTACAAGTCAGGAACTGGCCTACTTTACTTATTTCAAGGGTGCTGAATAAAAAAAAATGGTTCCTAAGCGAACTTTTGAGTTTTTGACCTTCTAATTTGCACATCAAAATGGCGGCCGTTGGTGGTTGGACCATTTCCCCTTAGTTTTTTTGTAAGTAGGCAATCAAAGATGAGGAAATTAAGTTTCTGGATTTATAGTCTAGAGTCAGAGCAAGGATATAGTGGAGGCTCAGTGTCTTTTTTATGTATATATATATATATATATATATGCAAAATACAAACTTTTAAGGTGAAATTAAGCATTATTTGTTTCATTTTTTTAAGGCCGACATAAAAATTCAATCAATATCACTTTTAAATGTTCCAGTTGGTATTTTGCATATATATATATACACATAAAAAAGCCACTGAGCCTCTACTATATCCTTGCTCTGACCCTAGACTATAGATCCAGAAACTTAATTTCCTCGTCTTTGATTGCCTACTTACAAAAAAACTAAGGGGAAATGGTCCAACTGCTGAGCAAGATGGGCAATTTGGCCATTTGATACAAATTAGAAGGTCAAAAACTCAAAATTTCACTTGGGAACCATTTTTTTGGACTCAGCACCCTTGAGATATGTAAGGTAGGCCGGTTCCTGACTTGTACCCATAAATGCTCCTCACTTCTGATAGGAGGCCTTTATTCTGAAATCCGTCTAGACTATATTGTACCAATCCTTTCCCCAGACAAGTATGCTGAAAGTGGACATACCTGGCAAACAAGACATTCATTGATTTGAACAGAATGTTGTTACCAAGGTTATTATAGTTAACGAAAATTAACGAAATAACGAAAACTAGAATTGAAATTTTTTTTTCCTTAACTGAAATAAAAAAATAAAAACGAGAGTCAAATTCTGCGTCAAAAAGATAAGCTACATGGTTTCAGATATAACTAGAAGTAACTACCATATTTTTATGGAATTAACCACACTAGGGCCTATACTTGTTTAACGGGGCACAGTTGGACACAGTAGCTGTATAACTGGCTGATACGGCAGTTACCCTAAAATTTGTGATGTCCAAATGAAGCTTCATGAAACCATTATTTGTATTTGTTGGTCCCACTAGATGGTGTTTCACACCGTGGTGAGGTGGTGTTTTATTTTGTGTTCTGGTCATATAGTTTAGTTCAGTGCCATGGTAATATCAAGCCTTTGATTAGTTAATCCTTAGAAGTCTAAGCATTCACGTTACTTAACCCTTTGGCGTTTGAGGCTATTTTGTCAGTTTTTGGCTCCTTCTCATTCTGCTTGTATAAACCACTTAAAAATCTTTACCATGACGTGTTGGTATCATTGTTTTCAGCACAACCTCACCTACATGACCTGACTATTATTTCTATTTTGACTTACTGGATCAACATTTTGAACACAAAAAACACACAAAAACACAAAAAAATTACAAAAAACACACATAAAGCACGAAAAACAAACCGAAAACACACAAATTTACAAAAAACACATACAAACACACTCAAAACACACCAAAAACATGATAAAAATACAAAAAAACCACAAAGAAATTACAAAAAAACAGTAAACACAAAAGATTGCATTACAAATGCTAAATGCACAAAAAATAGAAATCTTAGAAAAATCTGCAAAAAAAGTAAAATCATGTTAATACACTTCGAGGTGGGTTTTTTTGGGGGGTTTTTTGTGGAAAAGCCAAAACTTTCCAGGGCCTGCCTGCAGGGCTCCGTGCTGCTTGGTTTCTACGTGGTGACGTCATGAAGAAGTCGTGCTCTGGTGCTTTCGAGGACTCCAGAGGGTTCAGGGCAAGAACAGGTGCAATAAAGGAAATTAACAGCAATTAAATAAGAGTAAGATAAAGATAAAGTTTAAAAACGGTCATTTCTTTTAGCTTTTCATTTCTACAATTTACTCCTTCTTTAACTTCTGTGTTTGCTTACTTCCTAGTTTCCAATCACTCTTAACTGCAACATGTGGTATTTTCTTTTAATCAAATCCCAATTAAAAATATTTCTAATTAGTTTAGTTCAATTGCTCCACAATCTTTCCAAGTCCTCCCTGGCAACAGCAGAAGTAACCCCTGCAGTATAAGTACCTCTGGTTGGGATAATAAATCTCTGCAATAATTTAAGATAGTAACTGTGGTCACCAACAACAATGTAGATAATCTTCTAAGGCACAAATGTATAAGTCTGCCTGTAGGAAAAAACTCAAGATTAAACCCTTCGATGCTCACCAGGCATAGGGTATTGTTATAAACCAAAGCACCGATAAAAAAATAATCAGATTTAATATTTAATGGCTCTCTAGGATGAAATGCCAACTTCTAACCTGTCAGAGAAAAAGGCTTTTTAGTTTCTTGCAACAAGAGAACACAGTAAAATTGTGTTTTTGTCAGCAGTTTCTGTCAAATGAATGCAATAAAGCTGTTTGAAAGCAGATTGATGAGAACAGGTATGTGACCAGTCAGTTTATCAGTCCCCTCCACCCAAAATAACCCTACCAACTGCATTTCAGAGAAAAAGAGCATTATATAATTTGGATGCTTACTACTTTTTGTATTTTTTTTAGGGCCGGGACTCGATTAAAAAATTAATCTAATTAATTAGAGGCTTTGTAATTAATTAATCGAAATTAATCACATTTTAAACGCAAATAAATATTTGACCTGAGAACAGTGAGTTCTTAATATGGGACCCAATGAGGCTGTTGGTGCCGCATCTGTGCGTCTTACGCCCAAACTATAACTCTGACAGCTTTACCAGAGGATTGTGAGTGAGAAGACAAATTTTTCTACGTTTCTATGTATAAATTATTTCTGTAGAGTGGAATTTGCGGCCTGGAGCGCAGTTTTAAAATTTATTTTTTGACAGTTTTACCCCTCCCTCTACACTCTGAGCGATGACATCACACACTCTGACACGAACATTCCGTGCAATACACACCCATTATAATCTCAGAATTTCTCCAAAAATGATCATGGCCATTGAACAGGGATTGATAAAAAACGATATGACCTATCGAAACGTGGATTAATACACCGATACACAAGACTTGTGTCTACTGTTTAAAGTTTAAATGGAGTCTCTAGGTGAAATTATGCCGGAGAAGTAGACGTTTAAAAATCTCCAATTATTGTTCTTTTTCCCTCATTTTTTGTCGGCCGTCCCATTCATTTCAATGCAAAATTTGTGTTCTGTAGAGAAAAGTAATAGCACACCGATCCCGATCAAACCGCACGTTTTGATATATAGTTTGTCCTGCAACTCTTTAAGTTGTAGGACTAGTAGCGGGACGAAATTGCGTCCGGAAGAGGAATAAGAAGAAATCCACAGTATAACAGTAGTGCTCGGTGCGATTGCCCCGAGGCCCTAATAAATAAATAAATGCAGGCTATTCAAAATGCACTTAATCTTAAAATGAAGCGTAGAAGAAGTTCTCTTCTTCCATGTTTCCAGCCTGTGTTATGATGACGGGTTGTTTAGCTCCAAGCTCATTTAAACTTGCTGCAATTTTTCTTCAACGCGGCTCAAAATATTATAACATTTTCCAACTTCTCTGCTCATCCTGAGCCTGTCATCATCCTCTTTGCTCTTGAAAGTGGAAGCTTGTTCATAACTTTGTTGCATTATATTGAAACTGTGTTTCAGATTAATTCAAATGCAAGAGCTCATTATTGTGATGGTGATTATTTTATTATATGTGTGTTCTTATTTGAGCATGATTAAACATGCCGCCTTTAATATGGCTATAACAAAGCTTATTGCATTTTTCTTTTTATGGTGTGGGGGATTGGGGGTGCGTACTCTGTTGGGACATAGAAGGGGTGCACGGCTAAAAAAGTTTGGGAACCGCTGCTCGAACTCTGATTTGAATAAGGGTGACTATAGCCAAATTTCATAAATGAAAGCAAAAGGAGGTGGATTAAATGTGTAATATGTTGTGTATGTGTGAAACGTGAGTTTTATTCTGTGTCTGTCGACCTCATGTGTTTTATAAAAGCACATCTTGTTGGTTTTAGAGTCATCTGTCGAGTCCTGGAGCCTTTGGGAAAACACACACTTCTTTATTCTGCATGCAACCAGAATAGAACATTTCTTGTTTGAAAATAGTGTAAGTTCAGGCCTTGATCTCCCTCTACAGGAGCTTTCTCATTTCCTCTGAGGCAGAAAACTGCCCCGTGTAGCTTAGCGATACAAGGTTCAAACAACACCAAGGTCAGCTTGATTACAGTCTCTGGAGTGGAGCAACGTTCTTCACTTGAAACACGTATTGTGCTCCTAATTCTCACTTTCAATCCTTTTATGTTTCATTACAAAAACAAGCCCTCTCTACAGTCCTCTGAAGATTTCTCCGGATGCTTTCTGGAAAATAACATTGGGTTCTTTTTAAAAGTCAAACCAAAGTATTGAACTATTGTGTCTCCAGAGCTTTTACTTTCATCCCGTTAAAACAGGAGGATGGCAGAGACATGGTGGCCTATCAGGAAAACAAGAGCTATCCACTAATGGAGCTTTAACAGGATTATATTCTCCTTCATCACTACGATGGAGGTCAGCCTGCACCATCTCAGGCCAAAGGGACTCATCTGTTGACAGTTAAAGCCTGCTGCTAGATTTAGATGGATATATACGATATATTGGCCTTTTATTTATTTATCAAAAATGATGGCGTTCTGCTCATCCAGCACATACGATGGAGATGGTATACCTTGACTGAGTAATCTTATTATTAATCATTACTATGCTGTTTCTTTGAGGTAGCCTTCAAAGATAAATTGCTTCTAACTAACAGTCTGTCGGGGTATAGTAGAATTAGGCTTAGCTATGGCAATCAGTAGCGAACTCAGGCTGTCTGAGCAGCAGCTAATAAAAAAATATAGATGCTCCAGGAGCAGGTGACATCATATATTTAACATCACACTCTGCAGAGATCTACCAAGAAGACCATCGTTTGTGTCCTGTGTAAAGTAAAAGCGTTATGTAACAAATTTTACTTCACTGTAAAAAAAATCTGTTTAATTTACTGTAAAATACCGGCAGCTGTGGTTGCCAATTTCACCGTAAAAAATACAGTGAGTGGGGTTTCTTGACTGTAAATTTAAATGTAAATATCAGCAAAAACTCTAATTCAGACTGAGTAGTCCCTTTATTTTTTGGGGTTATTGTGTCCATGTGACATTATGGTATTTCTCCTTTAATTTTACATAAAAAAAACTGTGTTTTCTACAGTTTAAAAGTGTGTATTATTCCTTGATTTACGGTAATTATAAGCATCTTCTACGGTGATATTAAATTTTATAAGTTTACGCCCTATTTCTGATGCAATTTGGCAGCGTTTAACTGTAATTTCTACAAACATTTTTTACAGTATTATTTTGAACGAAACCAGTTTTTTCATAAACCCAAGCAGATAGTTCTGTCGCCTAAACCTAACAAGTATGTAATTGTTTCCTAAACCTAACCAATTAGTTCTTGTTTGAATACACAACACTAACCACATAAAGCTGCGACCCATTGCATCAGAAAGTGACACCAAAGAGTCGTCACTTCTTGGTCTCTATGTGATGAGTAGGGAATGAGTATGGGTTGTGTGGTTCAGAAACCTGAGCTTCAACACTATCTGTGGTTTGCAGAAACATACAATTTTATTAAAGGGTTGGGCTTAAAAAATACCATCGATCAAGTTCGTCTCTGAATGACGACATTGACCGGTGGTTTTAAATGGGACATGAACACCACAAAACTTTGCACAACTAAAATTATGTAATTAACCTAAGCTTATAATACTGCTGTGGATGGGTTTACATTACAGTCAATGGAAAGCCGTCTCTTGTCATCACACACATTGTGAAAGTTACGTCAAAATGAGAAAAAAAAAAGTTAAAGCCACGAAAAAGTCAAAATAACAAGAAAGAAGTCGAAGTCATGAGTAAAAAGTCAAGATGAAAAAAAAAAAGTTGAAATCATGAACAAGATCAAAATGAGAAGAAAAAAGTCGAAGTCACAAGAGAAAAGTCAAAATGAGAAGAAAAAAGTCGGTGTCAAGAGAAAAATTCAAAATGAGAAAAAAAGTCAAAATAACAAGAAAAAAGTTGAAGTCAAGAACCCCCCCCCCCCCCCCATAAATTTGACATCCGCACATACAAGGATCCCCATTGACTTTACATTGGCATTGTTTCCGTGCTGCATGGAATTAGTTGTTAAGAAGTTGTGGTCATTTCATGTAGGCTAATTTTTTTATGATCAGGCTGATTTCTATCGATCTATCCATCTATCATTATGATTATAGTTAAAGTCCACCAGTGTCTTTGTGATGCTTTGCTTAGTTTTACTTTGAGCTAAATGCTAAGTGAGCATGCTGACATGCTCACTATGACAGTGTTAGCATTCTAGTAATGTATGGTTGTTATCTTAATGTAATGTGTTAGCATGCTAACAGTAACTTTCTGTTTGTC
Organism: Centropristis striata; assembly: GCF_030273125.1. Lineage (NCBI taxonomy): Eukaryota > Metazoa > Chordata > Actinopteri > Perciformes > Serranidae > Centropristis > Centropristis striata. The sequence goes on along the minus strand of NC_081523.1, from coordinate 40,910,798 downwards.
TGTTGTTTGGTGCTTGGTAAGTTAGGGTGAACTAAGGCATCTAGCTTTAAGATGCTAAAAAGAAAAAAAAGCTGAAGAAGGCTGAAGAGTGTCCCAGGTAGCTTGATTCATCCTTTTGTGGTGAGCCAATGAAATTGGGGACTAATTTGAACAGCATGCGCAGGTGTGGTGAGGATTTAAGTGCCGGTGAGGTTCTGTTTACTTTCAGCTGAACATCTTATTAATGTAAGAAATAATTCAACATTATTCAAAATGTTAGCTTATTGCCGGTCTCCCCAGATTTTGACTTGTATGAATGCTTAATTGGATGGATTGAAGAAGGTTTGTTGGTATCGGGTCCAACGAGCATGTAGCAGGACGGCTACATGTCAACAGTCTGGATACCTCACTCTCAGAGAGGCTGTAAAGACAGAAAATCAGGTGCTAGCAACTGATTCAGTGCCGCCCACACTGCAAAAAAGCAAACTTGTGTTTTTTGGCTTAAAACAGTGATTTAAGTTGGTAAAACTTGGAAATATAAATTATTGACATTTAGGGCAATAATGTAAGTTAGCACAACAAAGGAAGCCAGTTGTCTGCTCAAAAACAAGTTGGTGAGTTGTTGTTACTTATATCTTTAAGTTGGGGTTCACAACAAGGGACAATAGTTCTGATAACTCTTATTTCTTTGTTGTGAAAAGAGGTCATTAGCGAAAGCTAGCGGCTAACTGATGCTAGCGGCTAACTGATGCTAGTGGCGCTGCTTGTTACAGCTACAAGAGTAGCCATTAGCGTATCAATGCTAACTCAAATTTGTGTTCACAACATTAGCTGACATTTCATAGCGGCGTTACAATCGTGCCAGAGAAATTCAGAGTTGAGCAAACTCAAAAACAAAACTTAAAATATTTAGTTTAATTGTCCAACTTAAAATTTTATCGGTTTGTTGCCTTGAAATTTTGAGTTCACCCAACTTTTCTTTTTTTGCAGTGCAGCTGAGATACAGAGAGACATGTAGTAGGACTTCTCCATGTCTCAGTGTGAGGAGTCGGTGGAGAGGGAGCTGGTCAGAGACTTGGTTGCTGATTGCTGCAACTTTGCCTGTAAAGAATTGCAAATGTGTCACTGTGACACTGTTGATTTTGTCATATCCTGACTTTTATTTTCACTCAGAAGCTTTGCTGTGACAGTGACTACAACTCACTGGCAACATTTAATTACCTCCAAGTCAAATTTACATACGTTGAATATCGGCACCAAATATGATTTTATCAACAGCTTCAATCCAGAAAAACTGATATAAGTCTTTGGAACTGCTGCACGTTTATTACACCGAGAGATGCAACCAGTTCAAAGAAGATTCAAAAGTTGCAGAAGTTTTCGAAGTTAATGAAGCAATATTTAAAAAAAACACAGTTTCCCAATCCTTTTCCTGACTTACTGTGCAGATAAGTAATACGCCTGTGCTTTCCTCAGGATCGTCTCTATTTGAATAACACCTCTGGGAGAGGCTGTTGAAGGATATCCATACAATATGAGGCAGCTATCTCTTGCTTATAATGAGTTGCCAATTTTTCTTTCTCTTTTTTCTGTTACAGCTCCAGAAATTTTATTTAAAATGCGTTGAAATTTTCCCAACCAGAGACATTGCATTAATGCATAATCATCTGTCAGCAAGCTACTTCCACTCAACAACAAGTGCCTCGGATTATAGATCAAAAGATGAGTTATGGACTTGGATTTATGTATCTGTACTTTATCATGCTGCTTGTTCTCTTTTGGAAATTCACATCATCCAAAGATCAAATATGAATATGCGAATGTGCAGCCAACTAAGGTTCAGCTTATTCCAACAGCCAATATTTTATTCCTAATATAGATAACAACTTGTAAGAATTGTAAGCTTTAGTGTCATTTAAACCAAAGAAAAATGGACCACATGAAAATTAATCACTTAAAAACATTAATACCACACTGCAAAAAAAGAAAAGTTGGGTGAACTCAAAACAAGGCAACAAACTTTGATAAAATTTTAAGTTGGATAATTAAACTAAATATTTTTTAAGTTTTGTTTTTGAGTTTGCTCAACTCTGAGTTCAGATTTTTGTCAACTCAACTGTAAGTTGTACTAACTTATAATTTTACATTGTAATAACTTTTAATCCTTACTGCTGCTAACTTCTGCAATGTGCTGAATTGGCACGATGAAATGTCAGCTAATGTTGTGACCACAATTTTGAGTTAGCATTGATACGCTAATGGCTACTCTTGTAGCTGTAACAAGCAGCGCCGCTAGCATCAGTTAGCCGCTAGCTTTCGCTAATGACCGAATTTCACCGCTTTCCCGCATTTCACAACAAAGAAATAAGAGTTATCAGAACTATTGTCCCTTGTTGTGAACCCCAACTTAAAGATATAAGTAACAACAACTCACCAACTTGTTTTTGAGCAGACAACTGGCTTCCTTTGTTGTGCTAACTTACATTATTGCCCTAAATGTCAATAATTTATATTTCCAAGTTTTACCAACTTAAATCACTGTTTTAGGCCAAAAAATACAAGTTGGCTTTTTTGCAGTGCACACGATCACTTACACAATCTTCTCCATTTCATCCTTGGGTTTACATTACATTCTACTAAAAGGCAAACTGGTCTGGTGTACTGTAAGTAAACAGGAAACAGGAAAAGAGCTTTCCGAGTAGGGTTGCCAACCGTCTCTTGAAAAACGGAATCGTCTCGTATTTAGAAACAAAAGCACCCGTCCCGTATTGAGGTGAAAAGGGACGCACTTTGTCCCGTATTATTGTGACAGTCAAAAAATAGTCAGTAAATGCCAATGACAATTTAATAACAGGGCGGTTTATATGTAAACTCACGGTAAACTTGTTCCCAGGCCCCGTCCTGCTCTGTGACCAATGAACTGACAGCATATTCACACACGAGTATGACGATACAGAATACGCTCATCCCATTGGTCGAGGAGAAGATAGCAGAAGACAACAAACAACTGACAACAGACACCGACACTGCTTTACGGGGCGATACACCATCAAGCAGCAATGAGACTAGAACTCCTCTGAGAAAAAAACAGAAAAGGATGCAAAAATACTGAGGAATGAGAAAAAGAAAACACCTGGGTGGGAAACAGTGCGTGATAACATCTATAAAGCCACTGCATGGTGTGGCGGCGCTCTTTTTCCGTAGCTCACGGTGACTGATCTGACTCTGGATGCTTCCAGTACTGCGTCACACCATCTGCACTTTAAATTTTAGTGCACAATTACATTGTATTTTACGGCCCGTTTGTCAGCTGCATGACTCCAAAATAGCCATTCAATTATATTCATGCTGCTCCAATAAAATTAGTAAATCAAATTGTTATCAGCAAACTCCAGTGCATTCTTGAAGACCAGGTCCCCATGTGTTCATGACATGAATTTCATGCCTTTTTACTGAAACCAATTTGGAATTATGGAATGCCAAAATCTTCCAAAATGGCCATTCAATTGCATACATGCTGCATTTTAAAAACCAATAAAAGGAGTAAATCAAATTGTTATTAGCAAACTCCACTACATCTTTAAAGAACAGGACCCCATTATTATTTTGTATTGAAGTGAATTGCTGGATAATAATTTGGTTTCCATGTATTCCTGTCACACAAAAATATGCATCTAATTCAATTCAGATTTGAGTCAAATCGTTAAAAAAAATAATTTCACTCACAAAAAAGGGGCTAAATATCGGCAATCAGGTCGGCCGGCCCTGCCGATGAGGTGTCCCTTATTTATTTTTCGAGGAGTTGGCAACCCCATTTCTGAGTAGCTGGTGAAATTACATTTTAAATCACTGCACCACTCATAGTAACTTTTTTTTTCATGCCAACCCACAACATGCATTGATTTTACCGCTTTCAGCTCATCAATACATCTGAACAGCAAGGTTTCAAGGCAATCAGCACAGGTGTTAGGAAGTTACTGTCCTTGGCGTTGGAACGGTGAATCAGAAAGTCAAGGACAGCCAGACCTGTCTCCACAGCACTGTGAGCACTGGAGATGTATCTTACTGTACCCATTATAGTTCTGCTCAGAGTCATCTCGGGTGGTGCAGCAATGAAATCCCTGCAAAATAGATGTGTAGTGTAATGGGAAGGAGAATGTGGCTGATCCACACAGTGAACATCCAGTGAGTCAGACTATCAGCACATAAACCCACCGCTGACAGTTAGAGCAGCCATGACAGGGTATTGTCTTCACCTTAACAGTTTGTGTGTCATAATAATATAATATATATATATATATATATATATATATATAATGGCTAAATATGGTGTTGAAGACACCTGCTGCAGCAGGAACTACCACAGAATGGTTTTGAGTACTTTGAGGTGTTTGTATGTCTGTCTGTAGAAATAAGGGTAGGAAGTAGGAAAGGGGCCATTGCAAGAAGAAAACAAATCAAAACATAATGGCCTCAGGGCTGCACTATGGTGTAGAGCAGAGGTGGGCAACCTGAGGCTCTGGGGCCACATGTGGCCCTTCAGGCCGTCTGCAGTGGCTCCCTGTGGCTGCAACAAAAAAATATATACCAAATTAAATTTATTTTCTATTCTCTTTACATTTAAATTATCATTGATTGTTGGTGTAGGCCCAAAGCAATGTATTCCTGAATTATAAAAATGTGTTGCTTATATACGGCATTACATTTTATGTGATTTTTACATTTTAGTCAACTAAAATAGAGTAATAAAGTCTACGGCTCGGCATCTTAACCTCTGAATGTTGCCAACATCAAGCCTACTTTTGAGTTTCTCCTTCAATTCCAAATCTTCCTGAGATATTTTTGGTGTCCAGCCTCTTATTTGCACTTGGGTCCTGGCTGCATTCTGACAAAATCACACTAATAAATGCTCATTATTGTTTATTGTTCATTATTAGAAGGATCCCTGTTAGCTGTCATCAAAATGGGACCAGCTAGTCTTCCTGGGTACCAAAAAAAAAAAAAACACTTAACAATGGTAATTAAAAAACAATGAAACATTGTAGACATCATTAAAAATCATCAGAAATTATTCAAATAAGTTATTAAATTCACAAGTATTACATTCATTATTACCTCCATACAGTCCATTCCCTGCTCACTAATGTAAATAGTGCATTCTCAAATGGTACTTTAAAGATATTTTGCTATTCAGCTTATGTATATTCAGAACATTATGACCTATTAGTATTATGGGTCAGTTTATTTAGACTCAGTAGGCTGGTTCATCTTCATAATAAGGCTCAAAATAAGGTATGGGGCTCCATTATGATATTTTCCTCTTTTTTTGGCCAACAATGGCTCTTTAGTTTATTTTATTTAGTGTTTATTTGATATGGACATAGCAGTTACATTGGACGGACAGCACTTGTTCATAGGCAGTTTTCGATAGGGCAATTAAAAAAACAAGAATGGAAAAAGGAAGGACCAAGATAAGACAAAGATAGGAAAAAAACAGCAACAAACAATAGGAAAAATAAATCAAAGAAGTACAAGCAATTTTCAATAAGGAACATAAAAAGGCAACAGAGAAAAAGCAATATGAGCAAACATTAAACCAGTGAAGAACTATTAATGTGTGCACTGTAGATTAGATTTTAGCCTGTTTGAGTCCTTTGTTAAGAGCTTTAGTACTGGTCTCTGTTTTAACTCAGTGGGTAGAGAGTTGACTGGCAGAAAGAAGTGTTGCATTGTGGGATGAGACATTGTGGTCGCTCTGACGCCTAATGGCCACTTCAGAAAACACGCTGACACATGATTTGTTACAGCCCTTGGCATCAATGAGCTGAGCACCGTGAAACTAAAACACATAACAAAATATCAATATATGCACATATTCAAAGTCATATTCACGCATTTTACTTCATTAGATAGTTTATGTTTTCTTTAAAACCCACACTCTACCCACAGTCAACCATAAAACTCCAATATCACACATAATATATTAAACCAAACAAATATATGACAATATATGAATATAACATAACATATGAAACCAAACAAAACACATGCCACTATTGTTTCAATGCCTCATACCTCGCTTCGCCTACCAAGGGTGCAAACTTTCCTCCAGAATGAATGTTAACAGGTCCACCAACCAGACTGCAGTCAGCTTCTCTGCTCTAGCTGAACATTTAAACATTTAAAACAGAATCTTAGAATACTGAGGTTAATAAAAATGTCAAAAGTGAGAAGGTCGTGTTTCCTTAAGATGAGATGTTGTCATCGTGGGTTCTCTCTGTGTCCTCTGGTTTCCTTCTACAGCCCAGTTTAGGTTAACTGGTGACTCTGGGTGTGACTGAGACTGTGTAACTGGGGATTCACACCGGGCGCGTTACAGCAGCAGCACGTCAGCTTAGCGAGCGTATATACGCGTATACACGCGAGATAACGCGATAATCCTGACCATACGGGAGACCGCAAGGTCCCGTGATAAACTCTAAACTCTATACACACAGTTTATCCATAGACTGTATAAATAAAGTAAACAACAACAATAACAACAACCAACTTACTTTGCTTCTCTGAGGTGAAAGATCTGTTGATCTGACCATCTATCCTTATAAAAACAATATGTTATGTCATAAATGATTGTATGATGTTCCACTTCAACAATCAGTCTCTTGTCGTCCGTGTCTCCGATCCTCTGAGACCCTTTGATTGATTGATTGATTGATTGATTGATTGATTGATTGCTGATCTGGTGCCTCCGGTCATAACATAATGTTGATGTGAAGTAGTTTTAGGCTGCATGAACTGCGTATTGTGTTTTATTTTGAAAGGGGTGGAAGTGTTTTACGCTGATTCTGAGTCGGACTTCCTGTCTGGTGATCTGCTCTGTTGGGATTTACGCGGTTTGGCAGCGTCTCGCGGAGAAATAGAAGTCCTACCTAATGCTCGCGTAGAGACGCTGATGCGACGCTGCTGTAACGTTACGCAGTGCGCCCGGTGGAAACGCTCTCATTTATTAGAGTGTTAACTATTTGCAACGGCGTACGCGACGCTGACGTGACGCTGCAGTAACGCGCCCGGTGGAAATCAGGCTTTAATGCTTGTCTGTCTCTATGTGTCTGTCCAAGGTCAGCTGGGACCAGCTCCAGCCCGTCACTCAAATTCAGATAAGCAGTTCAGGATAATGGATGGATGAACACCTCAACTGAAGTGCCTTTTTCAAAAAAATTAAACCTAAATTTAATGGAAATTGTGTTATATTATTAATAACAACTACCATTCTGAAATAACCAACTCTGCAGTCGGGGTTGTGTAACTTACACTACTGGTCAAAAGTTTTAGAACACACCAACTTTTCCAGAATTTAATTGAAAATGATGCAGTTTAATGTCTCAGTGTACTCTGAAATTAATGTACATTTGCAACATTTAAAATTCTTTATTGAGCATGATAGTGTTTTGAAAGTAAAAAAAAGATTCAAAATCACATTTTATGTTGGACTAAAGGACTAAAAAAAGACACAAAATGACCAAAAAAAGACACAAAATGACAAAAAAACCACACCAAAAGACACAAAATGACTTACAAAGACATGAAAAGAATTCAAAAATGGACAAAATAGCCCAAGACTCCATAGAGTTAAGTTGTTAACCCATTTCTTGTTCCCTGAAAAAGGCCTACTTGTATAATTCTGAAATGTACATTATTTTTCAGTTTTGGTTAAGCTTACCTTTTTTTATTTACCTCTGGCAGTTCACCACTTACCTTTGTACCCTTTCAAGCTGTTCATTTGACTTGAACTGCTTGAATTTCAATAAAAAAGAAAAACTGGGGTGTTCTAAAACTTTTGACCGGTAGTGTATATTATGGAAACATAATATAAGACTTTCCGATGCATCCAAAATGATTTCAACAAAATTGAAAATCTGCAGAGAATGAGAAATGAAATAAATGAATAATTTATCAAGACAATCTGGGAAACAAAGGTAATCTTTTATTCAGGCAGCAGTTAACAATGTAGAGGGAGAGAGGATATAAGGACAACAAACGTGAACAACATCAATTACATAAACAAAAAAAAACCCACAGACCTTTATCACAAAATGGACAAAAGTCCTGGAATGAATGAAACAGCACAGATTGATCTAGTGTAGGAGGATCTGAGGGTGGATGGAACTGGACCATGTTTGTGTTCAAAGAAAAATAACACTGTAGGTTCTGTAGTGGAATCTCTCTGCTGCTGGTGAAGAATGAAATAGAGACAAGGTTTTTATTTTCTTTGCAAAGAAAAGGTCAATCAACACGCGATCGGTCAGAGTGAAAAAAGACCAGAATGATGGGGAGTTGAAAGGCCGTGGTACATTTTTCAGTTGTTGGTCGTATTTCCGGCTAAAGTTTATAGTCTATTTTATCACCACACAAGGATTTGGCTATGACATTTTTTCGCTTACGGCCCCATTTTGGTCAGGGGCAGCCCTGCAAAGAGGACCTTTTTATTTTTTATTTTTTTATTTAAACATATACAGCAGTAGTACAGTAACAGGAGTAGCAGGGTAAACATTACATTAATAAAAATTTAAGAAACATCTAAATAATACAAAAATAAAGATAAATACATAACTAGAAAATGAAAATAACAATAGTAGTGAAATAATAATAAAAGAAAAAAATATATATGAATAAAGATTGCCAGGGGTCACAAGCGGGAGCATAATCTCACAGTTTTTATAGCTTTCTTGTTTTTAGCATTAGAAATTGATTTGAAGTAAATCTCCAGTTCTTTCATAAAAACACAAAATAGAGGTTTCACTTTGGCAAATTTACATTTATGGATGTAAAACTTTGCAAGGATTATAATTAGATTAATTAAATAATATTCTTTTTCAACTGAAATGTTACTCATTTTAAAGCCAAAAAGCACATCTTGCAAGAGGAGTTTGAAGTCACTGGTAATATTATCTAAAATAAATCTGCAAATATCTTGCCACAGTTTACGGGTATATTTACATTTCCAGAACAGATGGATAATAGTGTCAGGCCCCGTTCACACGAGGACGGTCTGAACAGAAGACGCAAAAGTGGCGTCGCGTCTTCACTTTTTATTCCTCGTTTAGACGAGCGTTTTCAGGAGGAAATCTGCTGCATACGATGACGCAAAAGTGTGTGAAATTGGATTGTATGCAGCCAGGCGGCATCACTTAAAGCCATAAGAGCATCTTTGGGCATGCAGAAGTTTTCACGCCACACATTTTCATCAGCTACTCCTTCCACAAAGTTCTCCACCATCACTAGATCTCCCAGGTCTCGTTCACAGCCGTCTGGCTCCTCCCACCAATCGCTGCATCCAGAATGTGATGGAGGTAATTCCAGATCCTTCTCTGTTCACTAATACTATCTGTACGTATCCTGTACATTTGGTGGAAAGACTCCTGTAAGTTTATTAGAGCTGCCAGAGCAGCTTGAAGGTCCCACCATGGAAATAATCCCACGTTTGTTTATTTCCTGTCCTGGAGCATGTATGTGACGTAAACACATACGTGACGTGAGCAGATCAGATCAGAGTTTTGTGTCTTGTCAGTGTAGACGACACGCTACGGAGGAGAGGATTTAACTTTTCCACTCTGGAGGGTGGTTTCAGATTTTTACGTTTTTAAGCCCCCAAAACGCCGTCACCGTCTAAACGAAAGGCACTTCCGATAAAATATTTTGTCGTTTTTACCCGCGAGCATCCTCGTGTAAACGGGGCCTTAATCTGCAAATATCTTGCCACAGTTTACGGGTATATTTACATTTCCAGAACAGATGGATAATAGTCTCAGTATGGGAGTCACAAAAGACTCCCATACTGACTCCCATACTGAGATTCCAATCTCCCATAGGGAGATTGGAATCTCAAGTGGTTGAGATCAGATTTACTTTTACAATACAGTCTCTTCCAGAGTTATGTTCTTGTCAGAGTGAATGGGGCCTGAAAGCAGCAATCATTACTGGACACTAACCACCACTACACTAATCACACTCAAGGACAGAAGGATTAATAATCTAAATACACTATTAAACATACTGCATCACAGCAGAGCAGGACAGCCCAAACTGCCCATAATCCAATTTTTAATAAAAGGCAATATCTGCCCATGGATATTAGTCTAACCCTTTAGCTGTCCATTACACTGCAGGATCCTCTTTTCATCAGTCTATGTGTCATGTGTATGAGCCAGAGAGGCGTCCACCACAGTGGGGGCTGGGAGGCAGTACGATCCGCCTCGTCTGGCCTGGTTGATGGATAGACTCATTCTGGAAGGTCTGATATTCCTGGCAACATTTTACAGTAGATTGGGAGGAAACTGGCAACCTTATCTATCATTTATTTTCTATATAAACTTGAAAGCATGTTTTTCCAGCCTCTGCTGCAGAGACTCAGCTCTGAGGAAAATGGAAGTATCAGAGTATAGATTCTTATCACTTTTTCTGCCTTCAGTAAGGAGAGCTGGATGACAGGATAGATTGCTGTGATTGAGATCTATAGCTAGAAGATAAAGAGTTCTGTCTCATGATAGAAGAGGTTAAGAGCATCCATGTGTCAGGAATGGCCTTGTGCATGATATCATATATATATATTTTAAGAATTTCAAGAAAACGGTCCTTTCAGCAAAATTACAAAAATAAATTACTCTAATGGAGTCTAGTGAGTCTCGCCATATGTATAATTCTACTTTTATTTGCCAATATTTTGAGAAATCTCTGAGATTTCTGTGCAAGAACTCTTTTAATTGTTTTGTCACAATTCGTCGATTTTAACCATTAATGCATATTAATGCAAATCCAAAGTTCACAAGTGCAAGTGTTGGAACAGCAGCCTGCAGGGTCCAGGTCAGCTCGAGTCCCCAGGAAAAACACTAGGCTTTGAAGCCGGTAAAACATAGAGGCCAAAACGTGATGCCATGCGGCCAAAATAGCTTTTTCCAATAGATTGTAAAAGAGATGTTTATAAATCAGTGCATACATTTATTTGAGTGTCACATCTCCCTCTCAGGATATGATCCATTCAGTCAAATTACATTTGGAAACTCTAGAAAAGCTGAATGAGTGAAGCCCACCTCCAGGGCTGTGTCCAGTTCTCTGTATAGATCCATGGGTCAGCTACAACAGCAATGGAGACAGAGTTGTGTAGAAGGACAGCAGAGAGTAGAAACACGTCCAACATGCTACCAACATGTTGATGCACATTCACGCCATGATCCAGACGTGCTGAAGACCAGGAGGAATTGAAACAAAATGCATGTCCCCTTTATCCCTTTGTCAGGGATTACAAAATCGCCAGAATGCACCAAATCACACCAGTGACCACCTTGATTGAATGGGAGGATATTTCATCTGGTAATACCCCAAGGCTGGTGGGTACCAAAGGTAACTAGGGCTGCAAGCAGCAGTGAACGGGCCCTCACACCCCCGGCAGGCTCTGCAGTGGTTCCAGACATTGAAAACGTCATGTAAATCAGATGAAGTTTGTATTATGAGACTGATTTCCTGTTGTCAGTAGGGGGCGCTATGACTGTGACTGCATGTTGAGATAGTGATGTGTTCAGGCATGGACTCTTGTGAATCACAACAAATTTGGGGCAAATTGGACAATGTATGGTGAAGTTACAACAACTTCCTGTTTCACGGCGTGGATGGTCACCACGGCAACAGCATGCAATAAAAAGACAAAAGCTTCACAATCTAGCATCATGGAGGGGTTCAGTCTCTGCTGACCTGATTTGAGGTGGATCTGTTCAAGCGGTACGGAGCAAGACATCACAGAATAAAACATGTCACTTCCTGTTGCCAGAAGGAGGCGCTATGTCATTACACTTAACTAAGACTGACTTTTAGATTTGTGCAGTAGAAGATAATCCGAATAATGACTACAGATACTAGCTTCTTACTTTTGCCAATTATGAACAAATAATGACAACAGTAGCCAATCAAACTGCAGTGGGGCAACATGTATTCAGCACTCCTTGGCATCAAATTTGTGCAAGCTGCTTTCATTTCACAAGGCTTTGGGCATGTGTGTGGTTGATATCTCACATTCTGGGCACTTGACATTGTGAGTGTGGGGCTATCCCCATAGGGGCCTCTTGAGCCAAGCACAACTGACGCCAGTGTAAAACTATTTATCCAGCCCCTGACTTTACATTGTAGTATAATCATAAATAGCAGCAGCAACACTTTTTTCTGCTGCTTCTTATATGATCTCATCCTCACAAGCAGGAGGCTTAACAAGCTCACAACGAAGCAATAACAGATGTAATCCACACTAATATTGTTAATACATACTACATGGACTAGTGAAATGGAAACTTAAAATTCAAATATAAACCTGAATCAGCCAAACTGAGTCAGTGGTCCTCACTTGTCCTGCAGAAAGTAATTTTCTCTTACAAATCAAATCAAATCAAAATTACCTTATTTATCCCTGAGGGTAAATTCAGTTAGTCTGGTTGAATCTCTGTTAGAATGAGACAGCCTGATGAAGGATCTGTTGAATCTCTCCGTCCTGCAGCAGAAAGAGAGGAGCCGTCCACTGCTGTTGTTTTGGTCCATAAAGGTTTTGTGTAGCAGATGATCTGGTATTTCAGGATGGCCTCCAACATGTTGACAGGTCATCTCTCCACCACCTCCTCCAGTGGCTCCAACCTGGCTCCAACCACAGAACCAGCTCTTTAGCCCAGAACCAGCTTTTTAGACCAGAACCAGCTCTTTAGACCAGAACCAGCTCTGTAGACCAGAACCAGCTCTTCAGACCAGAACCAGCTCTGTAGACCAGTCTGATCATCTCTGTGTGTGATGCTGCCTCCCCAGCAGACTGCAGCATAAAACAACACACTACCACCACACACTGATAAAACATCTGCAGCATCTCACTACAGATGTCCAGAGATCTGAGCTGAGAGAAGAAAAAGAGGAGGCTCTGCCCCTTTTTGTAGAGAGCGTCTGTGTTTAGGGACCAGTCCAACTTATTATCCAGGTAAACACCTCGAACTTGGCACCACCTCCATATCCACCCCACAGCTATTCACTGGCTGAAGGGGGACTTGAACCTGTAGAAATCTCTGATCATTTCCTTAGTCTTTGAGGTGTTCAGTAGGAGATAGTTCTTCTGAAGGCTTTTATCAGATCCCTTTATTCAGATTCCTGTCCATTCCTGATACACGCCACAATAGCAGTGTCGTCTGAGTACTTCTGGATGTGGCAGGAATCAGAGTTGTATTTGAAGTCCGCTGTGTACAGTGTGAACAGGAATGGAGCCAGAACAGTGCCTTGTGGAGCCCCTGTACAGTGTGAACAGGAATGGAGCCAGAACAGTGCCTTGTGGAGCCCCTGTACAGTATGAACAGGAGTGGAGCCAGAACAGTGCCTTGTGGAGCCCCTGTACAGTATGAACAGGAGTGGAGCCAGAACAGTGCCTTGTGGAGCCCCTGTGCTGCTCATTAATGTCCCAGAAGCACAGTTCCCCAACCTGACATACTGTGGTCTTCCTGTCAGGTTGGGGAACTGTGTTTCTGGGACATTAATTACATGGTATTTGGAGTAGGAGTGGTCAGTCTGTTTGATGTGTTGTAGACAAAGAAAAAACTAACTTACTTCAGAAGCAGCCAGTTTGTGGAAATCAACCATTTACCCCTGAAGCTTTCCTCCAGTTAAATGTGTTGCAGGTTGCTGATGTCTGACATCGTTGAATCTTGACTAAATCACAGTATCTGCAGAAGTAGTTTGATGCACAGATTGCCATTTGAATGGACACAGTAATAATGGTCTAATAATGGTGTATCAGTAGAGGTAAAAAAACAAAAAAAAAACATTTGGCTTTCAAATCAATATGACTCCATAGGTCAGTCAGTGGTGCCAATTACTTCTCATGACTGTATTAGCTGCTTCGACTCAACCACAGTTAGTGTCAACATCACATTTTTGCTGGAGATAATATTTATTTTAAATCTTTATTTACGCTCCATCTCCTTCTAGACAAAGGGCATCCTCTTTTCTCAGATCTAGATGAGCTGATCTCCCCTTCTTCTTTCCAAGCCCTGTCTCTTCTCCTCTTATTAATAAGATCCAGATCATGACGGGTCCTCATATGAAGCGTTGCTAATCAGAAGTCCTGCTGCTCTGCTCGGAGGCACAAAAGTCACATGCTGCTACTTATCAAATGTCAGCTGACTTTCAGTGTAGCTTTTTCCAATTATGTGTTCATCTGATATGAACCTACTGTATCAATATTATTAATGTTGTTTTGCTGTTGCAGCCAAGCAGAAACATATTGCTTAGTTGCATCATTTCCAAGATCAGAGGCTGGAATAGCTTTTGCATATAAAAAATGTGTTTACACAGTGCTTTCATGTGATCTAATGGCCCCGGCAGGATGGATTTCAGACTGGAAGAACGAGCCGTTTCATTTGGATAAACTGGGAAACATTCACATTGCTGCACAGGGTTTGGCTGAAAACTGATCATTTCAAATGTTATTCTTCCACAGCCACAGGGGAGCAGGACGTGATTTGGCTAATTCCCTTTATTTGCATCATAATAGAGCAGTAATGTGATTGGTGCTATAACACTACGCTCCATTCTCCCAAAACTCCAGCCGCTTAGCTTAAATGATCAGTAATGTTCACCAGCTGAACCTGACACTGTCTGTTGTATGCTCTGCAGGTACACTGTAAAAATATTTGTAGAAATTACAGTAAAACACTGTCAAATTGCATGAGAAATAGGGCGTAAAATAAAAAATTGCATATCACCATAACAGTTTTTAATTACCGTAAATCAAGGAATAGTAAAAAACGTTTTAAAAACTTTTGAAAACACGGTTTTAATGTAAAAATAAAAACCTTTCATGTAAAATTAATGGAGAAATACCATATTGTCACAAGGACACAAATACCTGAAACATAAAGGGACTACTCAGTCTAAATTACAGTTTTTGCTGATATTGACATATACATTTACAGTAGAAAACCCACTCACTGTCATTTTTTACGGTGAAGTTCTGGCAACCACAGCTGCCGGTATTTTACTGTAAATTAAACAGATTATTTTTTACAGTTTAGAAGTAAAATTAAAAATTGAAGATCACCGTAGTAGATGCTTTTAATTATAGTAAATCAAGGAATAGTGCAAAACTTTTAAACTGGAGAAAACACAGTTTCTTTCATGTACAATTTAAGGAGAAATACCATATTTTCACTAGGACACCTAGAAATAAAATAATTATTCAGTCAAAATTACAGTTTTTGCTAATATTTACATTTAAATTTACAGTAGAAAACCAACTCACTGTATTTTACCGTGACAGATTTTTTTTTTTTTTACACTGTAGCATATAGTAAGTTAATCAGGGCTTTCTTTGCCTGAAACAGCTTCATGCTGCTGGCAACACATTCTCACTTCCAACTGGTCAGATAGTGACATTTGGTCAGTTCTCTCAGCAGCAGATACAGATAAAAAGTCAACCTTTAGTGTCTGAATGACACACTGGGCTTTCTATTACTATCTCCAACATAAACCTGTCTGCATCATAATTAGACAGTCAGAGCAATGAAGGTAATATAAAGGGGCAAACTTATGAAGAATGGATTGCGGCTGCTGACAGCACCATTAATTGCTTATTATACAGAAACAATATCTGCCCTGACAAGGTCAGATTCAGAAAAGACATTATGTTAATTATATCACAGTGCAAATACCTTGTAAAGCCTGCAAATGTAATAAAGCACAAACGTAATGAAAATCTGCAGTTTTGTAATGCAATAATCCCACAAACGTAATACATTTTCCACAAATGTCATAACCGCTGCCTACCGTTACTACAAACGTAACACGAGATTTCCCAAAAACGTAAAAGCTATTACGTTTGCAGGGACTTATTTGTGGGGAAGAGGAAATCTTTCATTTTCAATATTGTAATAACTTCCCACATTTAAGAATGCAAAGAATTATGGTTATTGTGGTTGTTATTGTTTGTTTGTTTGCCTATACACACACTATCAATACTGACCAAGCGTACAAAATCCAGCTGCTGGCACTCCATGCTGGATTTTGCACCCACGGTCAGTGGTGTGTCAATCAATCAATCAAACTTTATTTATATAGCGCTTTTCATACATATAAATGCAACTCAAAGTGCTTTATATATGTGTGTGTAATATTAATTAGTCTTCCACACATCCAAAAGATAACACACACACACACACACACACACACACATACAAGTTTTTATTACATAGTGGGGACTTCAAAGTGCAGCTGCCCCGTTGGGACACCATTTGTGTGTGTTATGTGGGATTTTTTGGATCCCAAAAATCAACGTGCTCATCAAAATTTCTCAAATTTATAAAGTTAATTCTTGTTTTCTATTGTGGTTGGGACGCTCCTATTGTGTCATATCACAATCACCACTAGATGGCACTGTATCAAATTTCTTTATAGCTAATTTATTTATTTATATACATTTACAAGCCTTTAAGGT
Source organism: Centropristis striata (assembly GCF_030273125.1). Taxonomy (NCBI): domain Eukaryota; kingdom Metazoa; phylum Chordata; class Actinopteri; order Perciformes; family Serranidae; genus Centropristis; species Centropristis striata. The sequence continues at coordinate 40,894,315 of NC_081523.1, read as the reverse complement.
AAACAATGGAGGGTTTTTAGAATCAACTAAGTGCTTCAATTAAAAGACTGAATGCTGTATATATCACATTGGTATTTTTGTTAATTATATTTAATTTGTATATTCACCATTAACTCTTGGATTTGTATATTAACTAATGATCTGTGCACACTGGACTCCACGATCAATAAAAATGATTAAAAAGCTTTTTTGGGCCGCTGTGGCTGAGAGGTTGGAGCAGTCATCCACTTATCAGAAGATAAATAGACACAAAATTACTAAAATAGACACAAAATGACCCAAAAAGACACAAAATTGCAAAAAAAAAAGACAAAATTACTAAAAAAGAGACAAAATTATTTTAAAAAGACACAAAATTATTTAAAAAAAAACCACAAAATTACATGTTATCTTGATGATGCATGGAAGTAGATATGAAATGTGAGAACAGAAATAATTCAAAATTGGAAAACTTGTGTTTGGTTCAGGTCTCAGATGTAGTAACACCAGTTTTTATTTCTCCTTTAGACCTCTACAGGCACTATATTTGTTCCATAAATGCATTTCAAACCAATGCATTTAAATGTTTTACTGACTAATGCTTGCCATTATCAACCACAACATTATCTCACATTCTGCCCATTTAAAAAGGCCAACAACAAAATCATTTTGTAGAATGTGATTGATATCACAAACAAAAGTTGTGAAACAGATGCTCCTGAACACTGGGCAACAAAGCAGCAAACATCCCACAGACCAGGCTGAGGGTATGCCAACAGTACAATTTAAATAATTATTACATTACTTTTTAGAAATAAAATAATAAAATCACACATACTGCATTTGAAAATATTTACATTTGAACAAAACCTGGCAGCTGGAGGCAGTATCAAAATGACCAAAAAAAGACACAAAATGAAGACAAAAAATGAAAGAAAAAACTAAATTACTTTAAAAAGACACAAAATGACTAAAATAGATACAAAATGACAAAAAAAGACACAAAATGACTAAAAAAAGACACAAAATAGCAAAAAAAAAAAAAGACACAAATTACTAAAAAACAAAGACAAAATTATTTTAAAAAGACACAGAATTACCAAAAAAGATACAAAATTATTTAAAAAGGCACAAATTTATTTAAAAAATCACAAAATTACCAGAAAAAGTAATTAAAGGGACCTTCCACACACAACACGGAAAAGTGCCATTCATATAAAACTCACATTAAACTTTCACATCAAGGTGGACCCACAAAATATCGTCAAGAGGGCCACAATTGGCCCGCGGGCCGCCAGTTTGAGACCCCTGTTCTATACTATATTTAACCATACTGTGCACTGTTAGTGAGACCTTTATGATCCCAGCTGGTATTGGTTAAAGCAGCTATTCTCAACCTTTTTGAGTCGCGACCCCCAATTAACATGCATGTTGTCCGCGACCCCCGCTCACTTAACAGAATCTTACACGGAACTTACACAGTTCAGAACACTTAAAAAAAAGACAAAATGACCAAAAAAAGTAAACAAAATGACCAAAAAAGACACAAAATGACCAGAAAAGACACAAAATGACCAAAAAAAGACACAAAATAACCCAAAAAAGAAACAAAATTACCAAAAAAAGGAAAGAAAATGACCAAAAAAGACACAAATTGACCACAAAATGACCAGAAAATACACAAAACGACTAAAAAAAGATACAAAATTACTTAAAAAACCCACAAAATGACCAAAAAAAGACATTAAGTGACCAAAAAGACTAAAACACATTAACACAGTGGAGACAGAGCTGACTTCCAAAATTATTTGGCGACCCCCAGAAATTATCTCGCGACCCCAATTGGGGTCCCGACCCCAAGGTTGAGAACTGCTGGGCTAAAGGACATTGTGAAACCGTGCATATAGTACACCTGTACTGTATACGAGGCACTGATCGGTGTGACTCTATCTGATAAAGTGCTGTATGCCTGTCGGCAAAATTGTGATTCAAATTCTCACATAAACGTCAGCGATATTGCTCCATTTAGGGCACAATGGCCGTCTGTCCTGAACCGAGAGAATAAACAATAGGAGGGAGCAGGCCATGCTTGAAATGAGCCGGTAAGCGTTTGACTGTAAATTGCCAACCAGAAGCTGTGTGTCCAGGTAGCTCCGGATGGTTAGATCTCCTCTTTACTGTCATCTTGTCCTTGGCCAACAACTGTTTAGTGCTAATGTTTCCTCTGTCAGGCCACTCCAACAATAACTGTAGTGTAAGTGTCAGCGCCTGGAGATGTTTACACCATTGACTGGAGCATTCATTCAGCCTATAGCAGCCCTCCAATGGCTGCACAGTTATTTAAGGTGCAGTAATAGATGAGACGGACCGCTGACAGTCATTTATCTCCCCTGAGTGTAAGGATTGCAGATAATGTGACTTGCTTGCCTTTGGAGAGTAATTACTCGCAGCATGTGGAATCGAAGGCAGTTAACTGAGATGTAGACCGAAAGACTAAAGCCCTTCACTTCACCTTGTTAAAGCTGATATCAGAGATTAGTTACACCAAATGCAGGAAATGTCCCTGTGCATCAAGGCTGGTGTTGTTGGAAACCTTTGTCCCACCTGAAATACCTGTCCTAATAACTAATAACTAATAACTAATAACTAACTTACACCAAATATATATATCATAATATATATATTTAATATTGTATATATTATATATATATATATATATATATATATATATATATATACATATATACATATATATCATGATAATATATATCAGGGGTCTCAAACACAAATTACCTGGGGGCAGCTGGAGACAGTATCAAAATGACCAAAAAAAGACACAAAATGACCAAAAAAGACACAAAATGTCCAAAAAAATACACAAAATGACAAAAAGACACAAAATGACCAAAGAAAGACACAAAATGACCAAAAAAGACACAAAATGACAGAAAAAAAACCTAAATTACTTAAAAAAGAAACAAAATTACCAAAAAGACACAAAATGTCCAAAAAAGACACAAAATGACCAAAGAAAGACACAAAAAGACACAAAATGACCAAAGAAAGACACAAAATGACCAAAAAAGACACAAAATGTCCAAAAAAAGACACAAACTGATCAAAAAAGACACAAAATGACCAAAGAAAGACACAAAATGACCAAAAAAGACACAAAATGTCCAAAAAAAAGACACAAAATTACCAAAAAAGACACAAAATGACAGAAAAAAACCCTAAATTACTTAAAAAAGAAACAAAATTACCATAAAAGACACAGAATTACCAAAAAAATTCACAAAATTATTTTTTAAAAATGGACACAAAATGACAAAAAAAAGACAAAATGACCAAAAAAGACACAAAATGACAAAAAAAGACTAAATGACTAAAAAAGACACAAAATGATCAAAAAAGACACAAAATGACAGAAAAAAACTAAATTACTTAAAAAAGATTACCAAATATATTACCAAATAAGACACAGAATTACTAAAACCTTTGTCCCACCTGAAATACCTGTCCTAATTCTTAGAATAACTAACTTACACCAACAGATGTCCCCAGTAGTCCCAGACTAGAAGCTGGAAGTCTTTAGTAAATCTAGTTTTACTGGAGTCATCTCCATGGTTAGTTTAAGGCAGTAATCTGGTTCATATCAGTCTTTAACTAGTCTTGGTTTGGATCATATCAACGTGTTTGATATCATCTCAAGTCTCAGTGACGTCACACAATCACCAACCAATAGATGAGCAGGGAAAGGTCCTGGTTCAGACCGGCCAGTAAAACCAGTAAAACCAGTAAAACCACTTCACCAGGAAAAAGGAACATCACAATAATGCCTCAATAAAAATATAGTGATGTCATATATTTAGATGTTTATAGTAAAGAGAACAGTAAGGAGACCCAGTTACAATGTATAAATAAATGTATACATAAATAAGTAATAAATAATCAATGATTAATGTATGATTCACTAAATAAAAGTTGTTAGAGCTGAAAAATATAATTATTCAATTAAACACATTATAATTAAATTACACATAAATGTATTCTCCTTTCCTTTATTCTTCCTTATATCTATTTTTACTGTAAAATAGTCAACTTTTCATGTGGCGTCTTCTCTTCTATCTATTTTTTTTTTTCCAACACAAACCACTGAGTCACAGTAGAGCAGCTGGAGCCAGAAGCTGCTTCTCCATTCGTACGTTTTTACTAAGAGCAAGGTAGGAAAAAATGCTAAAAGAATCTAGTCTATTTTTGTAAATAGTGACCCTGAAAGACTGACAGTCTGTCTAAAATCTCAGTGTGAGACTAAAAACTCTAAACACTTGTCTTTAGATGGTAAGTCATCACTTTGTCAACATTAGTGTCTCCCGCTGCAACAGAATAATATGTTGATCAGCAAATCAACCTCAGACACAAGGCATGTAATGGACCAAGGTTTGATCCCTTAAATACACAGAGGATCAGGGAGATTTCACAATAAAACACAGCGGATCGTCTTTTTCTGGTGAGATCTTCGCCACAAAGTGATTATGTACATTCACTGATTGAATATTTAGAAAACAAAATATATGTTTCTCGCTAGAAATGTAATCAAATGGTGTATGGAGAGCTATCCTGGAGCACTTGAAACTATAGTTAACCCCCCTAAAGTGAACCTAGTCTGACATATTTGGCTCACTCAAGTGGACACTCACTTTTGACATTATAATGTGCCTCTTTGTTTGTAATTTGTTTTGGTATGTTATGGTAATGGTATGTGTCAAGTTTTTTTTTTTTGTCTCGTTTATTTATTCACCTATATTTCTATTTTATTAGGGCCTCGGGGCAATCGCACCGAGCACTGGTCCCATACAGCAATATCTGTAGGGACCAGTGCTGCACTACTGTTATACTGTGGATTTCTTCTTCTTCCTCCTCTGGACGCTATTTTGTCCCGCTACTAGTCCTACAACTTGAAGAGTTGCAGGACAAATTGTATATAAAAACGTGCGGTTTGATCGGGATCGGTGTGCTATTACTTTTCTTGACAGAATACAAATTTTTTGCGACGTAAGTCTTGTGTAGACACAAGTCTTGTGTATCGGTGTATTAATCCACGTTTCGATAGGTCATATAGTTTTTTATCAATCCCTGTTCAATGACCATGATCATTTTTGGAGAAATTCTGAGATTATAATGGGTGTGTATTGCACGGAATGTTCGTGTCAGAGTGTGTGATGTCATCGCTCAGAGTGTAGAGGGAGAGGTAAAACTGTCAAAAAATAAATTTTGAAACTGCGCTCCAGGCCGCAAATTCCACTCTACAGAAATAATTTATACATAGAAACGTAGGAAAATTTGTCTTCTCACTCACAATCCTCTGGTAAAGCTGTCAGAGTTATAGTTTGGGCGTAAGACGCAGAGATGATCCACCAACACCACCAACAGCCTCATTGGGTCCCATTTTAAAAACGCAGGGAGATATTTGAAAAAGGGAAATGTAACAGTTTTTTTAGATCGCTCTAACAAAGCTATTTTTTCATTTTTCTGAAAAAAAAACCATATGTAGACATTCAAGAAGAACTCAGGACGCTCAAAGTGAAGTCGAATCAATGATAGGTATTATGGTTTTGCCAAAAATGCTTTCTGTTCGAGGCCAGAAATTCCAGTCCACCTCTGGCTGCTGTCACTCTTTCGGAACATTAACAGGTGTCAGTTAATTCTGTTGATTTCTTTGATCTGATTGCCTTTGATCTTTGATGTGATTACAGTTACAGATACACACACACATGCACGTAAGCACTCACACTCCTCACACATGCTTCAAACACACACACATTTTGAGGTTAAAGGGCATAGTTTGAAATCTCTGAAGAGTCTCATCATAGTGTACACACACCGGCAGTAGCCCCCGTGGCCCTTTCAAAATTTCCCCAGAGGAAATTTTCTAGTTATCTTTATTATTTGTGTATGTATGTTATTTGTCACTCAAAATTGACAATAAAAATATTTTGAAAAAAAAAAAATTAATCAAAATCCATTTTTATGCAGGAACTAAGTCAAAATATTGATTTTTTTTTTTTACAAAAAATGTGAGAACTGTCTGCCATGTTTTTTGTTCTGACCGCCGGAATCTTGAAAGTCACGTGACTTGGAACAAACCAATAGGAACTCTGCATTGAAGCGAAATCTGTGTGTCCGAGTGATTCTGTGCCTATTCCACGGATTTTGAGCTAAGCGAATCCGTGGCTATTCCACGGATTCCTGTGAGACCAGGTGTTAGATGTGAGCAGGTGTGAGCTGATAGTCTTCCCGGAGTCTTTTCCAAATCTTTCCAAGTCTTCAGGTGTACAGGCAGCATAAGGTGTTGGGGTTTGTGTCCTCTCACCTCTGTCACACCGCTGAAAAACCATGTGAGGAATCTGGCCTCCCTCTGGTCTTGATGAATGCTTGATGAAAGACCCTGTGACCAGAGTTCAGACTATAACTGGGGAATGGATTCAGGTTGAAATGTCAAACGAGATGATGGTGAATGTGAAGTATGAGGTTACAGCACAAGGACGGAGCTGAGAGGAAACACTGACTCAGCGGTGATTGACAGGGAGACGTGCCTCTCGCTGAGAAATATGAAAGTAATTACAAGTTAACCTTAAAGATAGAAATGCATAAATTCATGAAAGAGCCTGTCTGATGTCCATATGATGAAGATGAATATTCTGGTCAATGTGTTCCTATAAATAGATGAAACTGATTCACACCTAACTCAGTTTCATTGAGTTCAATCATAATAATAATGGTTTAACAATATATTGGTTTCATGGATATAATTCAGTTTATTTGACATGATCAATACTAATCTGATCATCTCAGGAAAACTCAAGTTGACTGTAATGGATCATCTGGAGCATAATCCACACTGACAGGATGATGAAAATTACTACATCATGTAGAGCACTGATCCCCAACAGGGGGGGCCCTCTTGATGTGTAATAAATCTAAATATAGATGAGTCAGCATTTAATTCATTAGTGGGACAAAAACAACTAAATAAGGGCTACATTAATAGTTATTAATTTATTTAAATAGAAAAATCACTATAGAAAAGTTTAAAAATAAAGGCTATATCACAAGAATAAGGACAAGTGTAACATCCCTCCTGCAGTATACACAGGTAACCTCACCTAGCGGTAACCTCACCTAGCGGTAACCTCACCTAGAGGTAATCTCACCTAGCGGTAACCTCACCTAGCGGTAACCTCACTTAGCGGTAACCTCACCTAGCGGTAACCTCACCTAGCGGTAACCTCACCTAGCGATAACCTCACCTAGCGGTAACCTCACCTTGTGGTAACCTCACTTAGCGGTAACTTCACCTGGTGGTAACCTCACCTAGCGGTAACCTCACCTAGAGGTAACCTCACCTAGCGGTAACCTCACCTAGCGGTAACCTCACCTAGAGGTAACCTCACCTAGCGGTAACTTCACCTGGTGGTAACCTCACCTAGTGGTAACCTCACCTAGAGGTAACCTCACCTAGCGGTAACCTCACCTGGTGGTGACCTCACCTAGTGGTAACCTCACCTAGCGGTAACCTCACCTAGAGGTAACCTCACCTAGCGGTAACCTCACCTGGCGGTAACCTCACCTAGAGGTAACCTCACCTGGCGGTAACCTCGCCTAGCGGTAACCTCGCCTAGCGGTAACCTCACCTAGCGGTAACCTCACCTAGTGGTAACCTCACCTAGCGGTAACCTCACCTAGAAGTAACCTCACCTAGCGGTAACCTCACCTAGAAGTAACCTCACCTAGCGGTAACCTCACCTAGCGGTAACCTCACCTATTATCTCACCTGCTTTTTTGAAATAAAGAAACATTAAGTTCACCTGCTCTGCGTCTGAGTCCTGACTTGAGCCCGTCCTGACACTGTGCAGGTGTATTTGAAGCTGACAACTACATAAAGTAATTAATGATTACATCATTTCATCCTTTGAAAAACAAAGACTAAGACATGCAGAGACAATTAAATGCACAAATGAAATACAATTTCTTGTTTGAGAGATACAATCAAACAACACAAATAGAGCCCCTAGTCCCTGGTTCAAACTAATCTGTAAACACCGATGGCTAGAACAGATGAAAAGTGAGAATGGACTCAATAACAACAGTAAATGCTCTGTTAATCTCATTATCACAAGGCGACACCTTCACCTGATATGAATAGTTAATGTGAAAGCGGCGGTGCTGCTGATGTTTCTGCAGATAAGCAGCAGCATGTAATTTGTTTGCCTGTGTGATTATATTTATCCTGCTCCTAATGCTAAATGATTCGCTTACTGTTTGATATGGGACTGAGCCCGGTGCACTGATTGATCTCAGAAATGAAAAATGGAATTGCCTCCCTGTAAATAAAGCCGCTCGAGTCCATTCATTAGCGGTTTTTACTCTGGTGTTTGCTGCCGTCTCTGTGCTACATCAAAGCTGCTGTAAAGACTTGTGAATCACACTGTGTTTACTGCAGCGCCTGAGATATGATATGATTACAGGCCAGAAGTAGCCCCTCGTGGCCACTCATGTTTCAGTGTGCCCCCACTGTTGGCTGAGGGTCTTTGAGAGAGAAAAGGGCTGCTTTGGGAAAGAGCTTTCATAAAAGAGTGGATGCCTGCGAATGTACTTAACTTTCAAATGGCAAAATGAGCCAGATGATTGTACAAACGGGTTTAAAAAGCCTTAGTTGATTAGAAATTCTACTAGAACAAAGAATACTGTAGCCAAATTAGGAAGCACCATCTGGTTTATGAAATATCACCTGCATTAGTAGTTGGCCTCCTGAAACTTGTGTGTGGAGCTTGCTGGGGAAAAACATAATACACTGTAAAAAATGTCTATAGACTTTATGGTGAAAAACTGCTAAACCATGACAGTAAAAGATGTAAAATGATAAATGGGTTAATTCAGTTTCAGTAACAATGAAACACCATGAATGTATATAACAGCCAAAACAGTATTTTTTACATTTTCTTTTCTTACACTGGCATCGTGTTTGTAGCAAAAATATACTGTAATATATATACAACCCATCATTTTTGCATTTCTTTTTTTGTAAAAATACTTTTTCTCAATGTTAAATGTACTAAACACCATATCCCTATTAGAAATATGCTGTAATATTTAATGGTAAAATCTTTAATTCATGCCGCATTTATAATAGCCTGGGTATACCCAGACTGCCTTGTGCGCTCAATTTCATTTCGAACTGCCAAGGGGTCTGGAAACTAAAGCAGTAGTGTAGTTTTGTAGTTTTCTTACAGATCCAACATGGCTGCAGCAGACGTGAAGCTCTCTTTATCTGTAGATGGTGTTTTAAATAGTTTAGAGCAAAAGTTTATTTTGAAAGAAGAACAACGTTTGACTTTACACTCCTGTTCCACCACCAAAAAGGATGTTGTAGCCTTAATGCTTCTGACAGGATTTGGCCAAAGCCTAATCTACCAACTAGCCCCGCTACCGCTCGCTGCTGTAACCACGGTGATCTGGCTACGAGCCGGGGGACAGCGGAGCCCCCAGAGACCCCCAGCAGCTCCTCTATTGACCATAAAATCAGTGGATGTGTGTGGCTGAATGACATGAGGGGGGATAAGGCGTAAAAATAAATAATCTTGCAGAAAGAGAGAACTGGAGAAGCAAAGCAGCAAGCAACACACACACACACACACACACAAACACCAACACTGGCTGCTCTGTAGTTTCAGCTCACAGTCTACCGGCAGAGTCAGAACATGCTGCAGAAAAACGTTGCAGAAGCAGAAATCAGTCTCAAAGTAGAGATGGGCTAGTCTGGCTATGTAAACATCCATTTCTGTTGCTCTACTACGTCATCTGGTATAACTGATCTGATTGGCTAAGAGCTACCTACAGACGCTTATGATAAACATTCATAGCGCCCAATAAACGGCTCTGGAGGATCGTAAACCACACCTCCTCTACGGAGAAATGAACGGCTGGTTTCCAGACTAATCTCATTTGTGATTATAAATGTAGCCTGGCTAACAACAGACTAAAGTATTTCTTCTCAATTATATGGCAGAACAGCATTTCTTTACATGGAAAAACTTTTTTTTCCCGGTAAAATATGGAATAAAATGGCAACCTTAAACGTGAAATCAACAGTGCTAATATAACTTGACCGTAATATTAGAAAAAGTTGCACCGTATTTATTACGGTAAAGTTCTGCCAACCACAGTTGCGTTTTTTTTTAACCGTAAAAACAGTTTTTTTTTATTTTTTTTTTTTAAAGTTTATGGAACAGTGAATGTAAATGTAATCACAACACAAGCCTTAGTCTGTGAAGTAAGATTTGTAAAACATTTCACCTTACGTAAAATACTTTCAGACCCAATATCAGGTTTGAATGTCTTCCTCTGTGCTCACACATCTTCAGTCAAGAACGCGGGACAAATTATAATCCACTTATCCAAGCTGGGGAAAAAAACATCTGTTGTACAAGATGCATGATTCAACTGGCTAAGTATAGCCAAAGAGGCAGCTGTAATATTTATGAGAACGTGTGCTAAATCTCTGCTGGAGAAGTCAGCCGGTGCAGTCTGAGGGGGATGGTGCTGGCAGGGAAGGCCACAACACACTCATCCATGCACGTAAGCAAAATCTGTGTTTTCATAGCTGACTTCAAAGACGGAGCTCTCACAAAGACACTGAAAGATTGTTACGTTAATATTTAGTGTAAACAAACATGTCTTTTGCTGATAAGCAACATCTGACATGCACCAATTCTGATCAAGCTTTCTTCAAATGCTAATGCTCAGAAAGTGCAGATAGAGTTTCGGTCTGTTAGGATTTCCTCTTGAGTACAAGGGATCTAAATAATTATTACTTTATTCTACTCCATCAGAGTAAACACTAGGGACATGTTGATTTCAGTGGCATTTAAAATATGATTTGGTAATTGAAAATTGTGATTGACGTTTTCAAATGACTCTTTTTTTAATATACTCAATATTTTTTTCAGTGTTTGACCATGTAGATTAAAGCATGCTCAATTTTCAACTGTTTTCTCCGTGTTTTCTTACTTTTAGACATCTTATTAAATAAATAAATTCAAACTTCTGTTCTGGCAGGGAAATCATAGATTAGAAATATCTCTACGTGCCACATGCTGTTGGTGGCATCTGCATCTGTATGCAGTGCATAGGCCTGTACACTGTAGTATATATATTAATAACAAGCTAAATTTTTAGCATAAAAATTCAAATATTACAAAAATAATAGCTAATGAATGAAATTCAAATGGGATTGTGGAGGCAGATTTACAGCTCTGGTGGATAGGCGATGGGAAATGAGGAGGTGAAGTTAAGGACCATCTTAAAATATGCAAAATGAAAGCAAGAGCATCTCAGATTCTGACATTTCAATTATTCTCTGCTTTTTCATGTGGACCCCCTCCTAAATATCAGACACCCTGTGTATGAATTGTACTAACGTTTCATCTTGATCCTTCATCAGTCAAAGTTTTACTTTCACCAGTTCTTTTGTTTATAATAATTATAATATATGTGTGTGTGTGTGTGTGTATAGTAACACTTTATATAAGGGAACACACATTCAACATTAATTAGTTGCTTACTAGCATGCAAATAAGTAACATATTGGCTCTTAATGAGTCATTATTCAGTAGTTATTAATGCCTTATTCTGCATGGCCTTATTATACAACCAGTAAGACATTAACTAAGAGTTTTCCCTCAATAACCTCAGAATTATTGATTATTAGTAGTAAGTAAGGAAGTTGTTGTATATGAGTTATGGTCTTAATATGCTTTACTTTGTATGGACTTTATAATAGTCCATACAAAGCGGTGTATGGACTATTCTCTCTACATAGCTACATAGCGGTGAACGAAACCATGGAAACGGAAAATAGCAAACACCTTCTCCAGACCTTTGACGTGACTGGTGGCTCCTTTTGGATGATTGATGAGGATTGGTAGATTGTAGAGTAAAGCCCGATTTCCACCGGGCGCGTTACTGCAGCGTCACGTCAGCGTCGCGTATGACGTTGCAAATAGGTAACACTCTAATCAATGAGAGCGTTTTCACCGGGCGCGCTGCGTAACGTTACAGCAGCGTCACGTCAGCGTCTCTACGCGAGCATTAGGTAGGACTTCTATTTCTCCGCGAGACGCTGCCAAACCGCGTGAATCTCAACAGAGCAAGTCGCACCAGACAGGAAGTCCGACTCAGAATCAGCATCAGAATCAAAGGGTCTCAGAGGATCGGCGACACGGACGACAAGAGACTGATTGTTGAAGTGGAACATCATATAATCATTTATGACATAACATATTGTTTTTATAAGGATAGATGGTCAGATCAACATATCTTTCACCTCAGAGAAGCAAAGTAAGTTGGTTGTTTTTGTTGTTGTTATTTACTTTATACACACAGTTTATCCATAGACTGTATAAATAGAGTTTAGAGTTTATCACGGGATCTTGCGGTCTCCCGTATGGTCAGGATTATCGCGTGATCTCGTTATCTTGCGTGTATACGGCTGGCTCGCTAAGCTGACGTGCTGCTGCTGTAACGCGCCCGCTGTGAATTGACAGATGCAGCAAAAACGCTGTGGAGACGTGCTGCTGCTGTAACACGTCCGGTGGAAATCCCCAGTAATGATTGACATTACAAAGTGGGTCACTTTGCACCAATGTTAGTCTACCAGTGACCCGACACCAGTACAGTCACACAGAGCTAGAGCCAGTAGCTTTTAATTATTTCCTATTAACTACCATGCTCAATGTACGATAACACATATTGATCATTTTTCCAGACAGGATGTTTCTAAACTTAGAAAAGTGACCATTAGGTTATATCAACAGCTAACAGACTGGCCAAAGTGTAATTACTGACCTGGCCCTGACCTGTACAACCACAAGAGTCTGTTGAGCTACAACTTTTGTGCCCAGGAGAGCAGGGTGCAGGGTAAAATGATGCCAAGTAAAATGAGGTTACAAATGATGCAAAGTATAAATGAGGTTACATTTGTAACTGCCTCGGGCTAAATACGGAATCATTAATAAGGACTCCTGGCTAGATTTAGACAGTGAGAAACAGAGAAAATTGGGTGTTGAATTTACATTATGTAGCAGTACTGGGGAGCTGCACTGGACAAATGCACAAATTAGTTTCCCAAGTCATTAATTAGGGCTGGGCATGGAAGAAAGTCCTATTCCCAGATATGTTTCCTGAAAGAGTTTTTAACTTTTTATTTTATTTTTACAACCTGGTCATCATTTCTGCCATCATTTCTATTAGTAATATTACAATAATTATCCCATCAGTTTTCCTCACCAGTGTCAATGCCAGCACATGGCACATGGCATTAGAGGTTAGAGTTAGAGTTCACCCATATCATTTAAACCATGTGAGAAAATACATTTACACAAAGCAAATGTAAAAGTTATGAGCTAAACTATCTTTGTCATCCTATAGATCTTTGTTGACCTGTGTAATGCTTCATATTTTACCTATGGTACAAATGTACATTGCATTCGAAAACTGAAACAGACAAAAATTCTGATGGCCAAATTAAGCTTTATGTATTCTGAATCTAGATGTTGCTCTCTTTTTAAATAAAGGTTGAAAGCACAGCTAATTTTCATTTCTAGGGCCTATTTCTTTGAACAAAGGGTGCCACCTAGCCGGCTCAATGAATATAACTAATGTTTTGTTTTTTCCTAAACATGAATGAAGAAATTAATGAGAAAAAAAAACATGCATACAAAGCAAAATGGTGGAGTTAGAATGAAGGATGTTGTTAGTTATACTGATCATAATGGCCTTTGGCAAAATGTGGACTTATGATTTTGGTCTATATAAATAAAATCAACTTGACTCAATATAATGCTTACACATTAGGCAGGAAACCAACCAACAGAACAATTTGGCAAGACAGCTACAATGTATTTTACCATAGAAGGACTATAACAGAGGGAACGAGCTTCCTCTGTGTTGGATTCTACAGCCAGTGCTGTTAAAATGTTCCAATCATATGCCTGTTACGATAATTTAATTATTGATCGTGTAAATCGTGGTTTTCATGGACAGGATCTCAAGGCACAGGTGGGGGGACGAAGGGATCTGGTTTGGTGACCTTAGAATTGCATCTCTGCTTTTTGCAGATGGTAAAAATGGTAAATGGGGTGCACTTATATCCAAAACGCTTTACACTACACACTATCACCCATTCACACACATATTCATACTGGTGGCCGAGGCTATTTTCTTGCCCAAGGATACTTTAACATGTAGGCTGCAATGGTCGGGGATCGAACCACCAACCTTCCGATCAGAAGACAACCCCTCTACCAATTGAGCCACAGCTGCCCCAGATGATGTGGTTCTTTTGGCTTCATCAAGCCGGGACCTCCAGCACTCACTGGGGAGGTTTGCAGCCGAGTGTGAAGCGGTTGGGATGAGAGTCAGCAGCTCCAAGTCTGAGGCCATGGTTCTCTGCCAGAAAAAAAACATCACTGCCCCCTCTGGGTGGAGAGAGGTACTGCCTCCGCTGGGTGGATAGAGGTACTGCCCCCTCTGGGTGGAGACAGGTACTGCCCCCTCTGGGTGGAGACAGGTACTGCCTCCTCTGGGTGGATAGAGGTACTGCCCCCTCTGGGTGGAGAGAGGTACTGCCCCCTCTGGGTGGAGACAGGTACTGCCTCCTCTGGGTGGAGACAGGTACTGCCCCCTCTGGGTGGAGACAGGTACTGCCCCCTCTGGGTGGGGAGAGGTACTGCTCCCTCTGGGTGGAGAGAGGTACTGCCCCCTCTGGGTAGAGACAGGTACTGCTCCCTCTGGGTGGAGAGAGGTACTGCCCCCTCTGGGTGGAGAGAGGTACTGCCCCCTCTGGGTGGAGAGAGGTACTGCTCCCTCTGGGTGGAGAGAGGTACTGCCCCCTCTGGGTGGAGACAGGTACTGCCTCCTCTGGGTGGATAGAGGTACTGCCCCCTCTGGGTGGAGAGAGGTACTGCCCCCTCTGGGTGGAGACAGGTACTGCCTCCTCTGGGTGGAGACAGGTACTGCCCCCTCTGGGTGGAGACAGGTACTGCCCCCTCTGGGTGGGGAGAGGTACTGCTCCCTCTGGGTGGAGAGAGGTACTGCCCCCTCTGGGTAGAGACAGGTACTGCTCCCTCTGGGTGGAGAGAGGTACTGCCCCCTCTGGGTGGAGAGAGGTACTGCCCCCTCTGGGTGGAGAGAGGTACTGCTCCCTCTGGGTGGAGAGAGGTACTGCCCCCTCTGGGTGGAGACAGGTACTGCTCCCTCTGGGTGTAGACAGGTATTGCCCCCTCTGGGTGGAGACAGGTACTGCCCCCTCTGGGTGGAGACAGGTACTGCCCCCTCTGGGTGGGGAGAGGTACTGCTCCCTCTGGGTGGAGAGAGGTACTGCCCCCTCTGGGTAGAGACAGGTACTGCTCCCTCTGGGTGGAGAGAGGTACTGCCCCCTCTGGGTGGAGAGAGGTACTGCCCCCTCTGGGTGGAGAGAGGTACTGCTCCCTCTGGGTGGAGAGAGGTACTGCCCCCTCTGGGTGGAGACAGGTACTGCCTCCTCTGGGTGGATAGAGGTACTGCCCCCTCTGGGTGGAGAGAGGTACTGCCCCCTCTGGGTGGAGACAGGTACTGCCTCCTCTGGGTGGAGACAGGTACTGCCCCCTCTGGGTGGAGACAGGTACTGCCCCCTCTGGGTGGGGAGAGGTACTGCTCCCTCTGGGTGGAGAGAGGTACTGCCCCCTCTGGGTAGAGACAGGTACTGCTCCCTCTGGGTGGAGAGAGGTACTGCCCCCTCTGGGTGGAGAGAGGTACTGCCCCCTCTGGGTGGAGAGAGGTACTGCTCCCTCTGGGTGGAGAGAGGTACTGCCCCCTCTGGGTGGAGACAGGTACTGCTCCCTCTGGGTGTAGACAGGTATTGCCCCCTCTGGGTGGAGACAGGTACTGCCCCCTCTGGGTGGAGAGAGGTACTGCCTCAAGAGAAGGAGTTCCAGTATCTCGGGGTCTTGTTCAGCAGTGAGGGTAGAACGGAACGTGAGATGGACAGGCGGTTTGGTGCAGCGTCAGCAGTGATGCGGGCGTTGTACCGGACCGTCGTGGTGAAGAAGGAGCTGAGCCTGAAGGCAAAGCTCTCGATTTACCGGTCCATCTACGTTCCAACCCTCACCTATGGTCATGAGCTTTGGGTAGTGACCTAAAGAACAAGATCACGGATACAAGCGGCTGAAATGAGCTTCCTCCGTAGGGTGGCTGGGCTCAGCCTTAGAGATAAGGGGAGGAGCTCAGACATCCGGAGGGAGCTCGGAGTAGAGCCGCTGCTCCTTCTCCTCTAAAGGAGCCAGCTGAGGTGGTTTGGGCGTCTGGTAAGGATCCTCCCGGGCGCCTCCCGTTAGAGGAGTTCCAGGTCCAACTGGTAGGAGGCCCCGGGGAAGACCCAGAACACGGTGGAGGAGTTATGTCTCTCTCCTGGCCTGGGAACGCCTCGGGGTCCAGGAGGAGCTGGACGTTGTGGTTGGGGAGAGGGACGCCTGGAACGCCCTGCTTAGCCTGCTGCCCCCGCGACTTTTACGTGGAGGAAAATGGATGGATCTTGTAAATTTTAAGATATTGGCCATTGAGAATACATTTTTTTTCTACGTAAGAATTGTAACATAAAAAAGACAGGGTTTACTGACTTTTACTGAAACTTGGTAGCAGCTAAGTACCTTTTTTTTCTTCTTAAAGCGCATAATCTGTATGAACAGAACTATGCATGCACGTTTGGCTTTCTCCTCCAGACACACACACACACACACACACACTTGAAAGGTCATTGCTCCTTTGAAGCGCTTGTATTATTATGCTATAATTCTACCATTATATTAGTGGTATTAAATGGTCTTAAAATGACAATGACATCTTAAATCATGATTATTTCTGAGGCAATATATGCTGAATATGCTGAAGTTGTCCCTATAGGGGTAATACGGCTTGGCCCTCTAAGGAACAGCTGTTGAACCTTGACATTACTCATTGCACCTTTTCGGCCCTCAAAAAAGTACACACAGTTAGTTGAGGTCAATAATTGGCCCTTGGAGGTACATTCATGTAGACTGTACCTTGGAGGGAGTGCTCCTACTTCTGATAGAGCTAATTATTGTACCTCGAGTTATGTACCCTTTTGAGGGCCAAAAAGGTACAATACCTTGAGGTACAATAATGTATAATGTATTATATATTTTCCCACAACAGCTCCTGCTGGACTGAGAGTCCTCCAACAGATATGGTTATTGTGACAGGACTGCAAATAACTTTGGTGTTACCATTATCAGTCAGCACTTTGTTACAAAGTCTAACTGCAGTAACTATGCAAAAGGTAAAACTGAGAAAAACTGCTTTAAAGTTTTTTAACCTTTTTTAATTGGCCAGCCAAATGGGTTATGGGTAGGTAAGTGATATGACACTTACTTCTATAAGTATTGATGATGTCATTTTTATGCCAAAAATCATGATTTATTTGATCTTTGACCCCAAAAACGTAGCTACTGCACTGCTGTAAAATGTTACAATAGAAATGCAAAAACAGAGTGCAGTAACAACAATGTTGTTGTCTTCTTGTTTTCAGTGAATAAACATTTTAAAATTGATTTTGTTTGTGTATTTAAAAGTGTTAAACAACTCTATTCAAAGATTTGTGTATTTTAGACTTAATATTATATATTATAATTTTATCTCACTTTTTTACTTCATCACTATCTAGATAATAATTTCCGTTTCAAATAAACTAAATTTCTATTTCTATTTTTATGTTTAAATTAGTATATATATCCAAAGAAGACCGTGGTAAGTAATTACTGCTTGGTTTTGAGTTGGATTTTGTGTTTTTTATATCATTATTTCTCTGATATTGAAATCTAAAACTTTGTCACAAGATAAAACAGACATCAAGGAATTAATTTTTAGTTATAACTCAATTTTGACCAAAAATGTAGCTACTGCAGTTAGGCTTTGTAGGACAGTACACTCAATGAAGGATGTGTGCAAAATGTTGAGCTAATAAAAAAAAAGGTTGGCCTGCTAGTCCGTATTTGTTCTTGTCTCTCAATCATTGTTTTCAGTGATAAGGTGATAAGGCCTTGTCAAAACTAAACAGAGGTGAAAAAATAAAATGGCAATTCACTCCTACCTTAGGTTTTAATTAAATCTGCAGTCCTTCCTCAAACAGTGCACCCTTTGCTGTTCTTAAGGCAATAAGGCAATCCTGCTGACAGCAGACCAATTCTGCTCTTAAGAAAAAGGTGTAGAGAGAACAGTTTAAAAATGTTGTTTATTTTGAAAATGGTGAAAATTGTGTGATAATGTCCACAAATGTAATAAACCACAAACGTAATAAAAATCTGCAGCTTTTAATGCAATAATCCCACAAACATAATACATTTTCCACAAACGTAATAGCCACTGCTACTACAAATGTAACACGAGATTTCCCTCAAATGTCGTAACTATTATGTTTACAGGGACTTACTACGTTTGTGGACATTATTACATTTGCGGGCGTTACATTGTGTGTTGAATTTGGTTTTGCTGTCGTTAAAATGGGTCTACACTGTAAAAAAAAAGATAAACAATAGCTACTCAATAAAATTGAGGCAACAGATTGCACGTAATATTATTAATTAAATCTAACTACGTTACAAGTTGAGTTAATAACAACTTAACAGGAAGTGCCTGTCAATTAACCCTTTGATGCACAACATATTAACACCCCAATTCTAATGGCCAACATGGGTCAAAAATGACCCTCATTAATTAATTTCCCATGTTATTTAATGCTGCTGTGTGTTTCTGTGCTCTATCTTTTGATATCAACTTATTTTATGATTTAATATTCCAAGTATTCTTTAAATATCTTGTTTTTGATAACAACAGATCATTATTTCCATTTTGCCTCTCATACTTTATGAAGAAAAAACTTTTTTGTATTATTACAAAGCTAACTACTTGGCTAAGTACTTAGCTTAGCAAGCGACTTAGCCAAAAAGTTAGCTAAGTAGTTAGTTTAGCAAGCTACTTAGCTAAATACTTAGCCAAGAAGTTAGCTAAGTAGTTAGCTTAGCAAGCTACTTAGCTAAATACTTAGCCAAGAAGTTAGCTAAGTAGTTATCTTAGCACACAAAAAGGGGGTTTATTAAAAAAATAAATAAAGGAAAACATAAAATTAGGATGTATGATGATCAAAAACAAACTAATTGAGGAAAACCTGGAATACTGAATGATGGAAATAATTTATTGCAAAGATATAGAACATTAAAACTCTGTCAGGTCACTTTAGACCATGTTGTGCATCAAAGGGTTAAAAACAGACTAATTCTATTGTGTTGGATTCATTCAAAATTCATTCAAAAATTATATTTAATGTGATCAAAATAAGTAGATTCGATCTCAAACATTTCTATATTAAAGTAACTTAAACAACTGCCTCAAAATCAAGGACGTATTTATATTTCAACCTGGTCTCACAGGAATCCGTGAAATAACCACGGATTTCGCTTAACTCAAAATCTGTGGAATAGC
Source organism: Centropristis striata (assembly GCF_030273125.1). Classification (NCBI taxonomy): domain Eukaryota; kingdom Metazoa; phylum Chordata; class Actinopteri; order Perciformes; family Serranidae; genus Centropristis; species Centropristis striata. The sequence goes on along the minus strand of NC_081523.1, from coordinate 40,874,743 downwards.
CACGGAATCACTCAAATTTCCGTGAAACTGACACGGATTTGGCTACAATGCAAGTTAATGACAGTCATATCCCGTGGCTATTCCATGGATATTTGTTCCTATTTGTTTGTTCCAAGTCACGTGACTTTCAAGGTCCCGGCGGTCAGAACAAAAAAGATGGCGGACAGTTCTCTCATTTTTAGTGAAAAAAATCAATATTTTGACTTAGTTTCTGCATAAAAATGGATTTTGATCACATTTCTAGCGAGAAATATATGTTTTATTTTCTAAATATTCACTCAGTGAATGTACATAATCACTTTGTATGTTGGAATAGCCACGGGATATTACTATATTACTATATACTGTCATTAACTTGCATTGTAGCCAAATCCGTGTCAGTTTCACGGAAATTTGAGTGATTCCGTGGCTATTCCACGGATTCCTGTGAGACCAGGTTGTATATTTAAAACATTTTATCAAATATATTAAGTAAAATGAAATGACTACATAATGATTTATTACAGTGTACAGTAAACTAACTGCTGCATGGACAGTTCAGTGAACTTCCTGCTGTCCCTTAGTGATGTCTGTCAGCACTCTGTCTCTCAGCAGGTGAGCCAGTCCATCCCTGATGATGCTCAGTCAATGCTCTGCACAAATGTTTACCCAACTTTTACTGCATTGTCTGTTTTTTAACAACAGTAAATTATTGGTCTGCAGCCGAGCCGTTTGATGGTTTGTTTTTTGCCAGCCTGACAAATTTCCAATGTTCCAGGCCGGGTTAAGCAGAATTTCTGCTGCATTATTGAAGAGGACATTTTCTAAATCCTGCTGTCTCTGCAGCATGTACCCGAGGGGAGATTGATGGGCAAGTATTGCCAGAGGAGAAATATTTTCATAGGTTTTTTTCTCTATTCCTTGAGAGCAATTTGTCAGCTACAGCAGGTGACATTTCAGATGACACTGCATCAAAGAAAGCCTGGATAAAATGACATTCTACTCTAAATACGATGCCAGCAGTGTGCATGTGCATTCCCTTGTTTTTGCAGGGTGTGTGTGTGTGTGTGTGTGTGCATGTGCACCCAAGTGTTGATTTAGCAGGCTGCTTAAAAAATCATTTTAAAATACCCACATATCTATATTGCATATGACATTAGAGATGGAATTTAATTTAGCCAAACAAATCTGCTTCCTCAGGCTCTACACTGTTGACAAAACTTTTAAATTGCCAAAATGAATTAGCACAATCAATATCATTCATGTGAGCTGAATTAATGCAGGCTTCAAGTCTCTCAGTTTACAAAGCAGCTTCTCACATGTGGCTAGACCAGAGAAGTGCTGCTAGGTTTTGTTTTCACTCAAAGTAATTGGGCCTCATGCATGAATTGTGCACACATACAGATTTGATCTTAAATTGTGCATATGTGCAATTTTACAACTTCCATTGCATTCATCAATAATGACAAGCCAGGTGGTCAGCTTTTTACACACCTGGAAAAGTGTGAAAAAATAACCGCGAGATGATTTCTGGGAGTCGCCAAATCATTTTGGAAGTCAGCTCTGTCTCCACTGTGTTAAAGTGTTTATGTGTTAATGTGTTTTAGTCTTTTGGGTCATTTATTGTCTTTTTTTGGTCATTTTGTGTCTTTTTTGGGTCATTTTGGGTCTTTTTTGGTCAATTTTTGTCTTTTTGTGGTCAATTTGAGTCCTTTATTGCTTAATTTTATGTCATTTTTGGTCATTTAATGTCTTTTTTGGTCATTTTGTGTCTTCTTTTGGTCATTTTGTGTCTTCTTTTGGTCATTTTGTATCTTTTTTGGTCAATTTTTGTCTTTTTGTGGTCATTTTTTGTCATTTTGTGGTCAATTTGAGTCCTTTATTGCTTAATTTTGTGTCTTTTCTGACAAATCCCAAAGTATCAAGTTGTTACAAGGAGTCTCTGGCTTGAAGCTGACTGTTACACACTCAGGAGGTCAGAATGGACCTTTAAACTGATAGCAAAAGAACTTAGATTAAAAGTAACAATCAAATATAAAAAAATATATAAATGCACAGACAGAGAGATGTTTTAGTTATTGTCTGCTTCATTATTTGTCCAAAATTCGTCGTATCAACTGAGTTTGTCTGATCTGATTGTGAGATCACTACATTTTAGTGATGAGAAATATTTGCAATAAATTTAGTCATTGATTATTAGGGCCTCGGGGCAATCTCACCGAGCACTGGTCCCATACAGCAATATCTGTAGGGACCAGTGCTGCACTACTGTTATACTGTGGATTTCTTCTTATTCCTCTTCCGGACGCAATTTCGTCCCGCTACTAGTCCTACAACTTAAAGAGTTGCAGGACAAATTATATATCAAAACGTGCGGTTTGATCGGGATCGGTGTGCTATTACTTTTCTCTACGGAATATGCATTATTCGCGGCGTAAGTCGCAAAAAACTGCCCAAAATTTTGCATTGAAATGAATGGGACAGAAAGAAAATGAGTGAAAAAGAACAATAATTGGAGATTTTCAAACGTCTACTTCTCCGGCATTATTTCACCTAGAGACTCCATTTAAACTTTAAACAGTAGACACAAGTCTTGTGTATCGGTGTATTAATCCACGTTTCGATAGGTCATATAGTTTTTTATCAATCCCTGTTCAATGACCATGATCATTTTTGTAGAAATTCTGAGATTATAATGGGTGTGTATTGCACGGAATGTTCGTGTCAGAGTGTGTGATGTCATCGCCAGAGTGTAGAGGGAGAGGTAAAACTGTCAAAAAATAAATTTGAAAACTGCGCTCCAGGCCGCAAATTCCACTCTACAGAAATAATTTATACATAGAAACGTAGGAAAATTTGTCTTCTCCCTCACAATCCTCTGGTAAAGCTGTCAGAGTTATAGTTTGGGTGGAGGACGCACAGATGCGCCACCAACACCACTAACAGCCTCATTGGGTCCCATATTAAAAACGCAGGGAGATTTCGGAAAAGGGGAGATGGAACAGTTTTTTTAGATCGCTCTAACAAAGCTATTTTTTCATTTTTCTTTAAAAAAAAACATATGTAGACGTTCAGGAAGAACTCGGGAAGCTCAAAGTGAAGTCGGATCAATGATAGGTATTATGGTTTTGCCAAAAATGCTTTCTGTTCGAGGCCAGAAATTTCACTCTGCCCACCTCTGGCTGCTTTCACTCTGCCAGAAGATTCCACAGCTGTTAATTCCGTTGATTGCTCTGCTCTGATTGGTCGACCCCAACGCTTTGATGCTTTGATGTGATTACAGTTACAGATACACGCACGCACACACACACACACACACACACACACACTGTTCATTTAATGTAATAACAGTTAAAGATACACGCACGCACACACACACACACACACACACACACACATGCGCGCGTAAGCGCACACACTCCTCCAGATACAAATGTTTATCACACACACATTTTGAGGTTAAAGCACTCTGTTTTTTACTCTGTTTTTTTTTTCAACCTAAAATGCTTTGCCCTGGTTAGAGGGTACTTGGCTGAAAAAATATTCCACAGGGGGAACTGAGAAAAGGTTGAGAACCACTGGCCTAATGGTTGCTGCCTGGTCCCTGCATATGAAAAATAAACATGAATATTTGCACAACGGTTTGGTGGTTAACTTTCACCTCACAGCAAGAGTTTGACCAGCCTGCAGCTCTTCTGTATGGAGTTTATTCTCTCGTGTCAGCGTGGGTTCTCTGCTTCCTCCCACAGTCCAAAATAATGGACGAGAAATTAACCTAGTGAAAGCAGGGGCCAGAGGTCAAAGGTCAGGTATCATTCTATCAACTCCCCAAGTGACTTTAGTCAGCTGCTCTCTTTCTGTGCAAAAATATTTTAGAAATGTTTTAGTATTTAAAAAAATCAGGAATAAAATACTTTAACATACTGATTAAAACAGTGTGAAACTCCACTGATAAATAATGGATATTTTGTGAAGTAAAGCCCTATATTTGTATAAGCGCTCAAATACTTTCTGAATTTAATTTCTACCTGCTACAGAGGCTGAAAAATCTATTATTTAGTAGGAAGCGACACTTCTGTTGAATTTCCAGAAAAACTTCAGGTTTTAGGGGCTGATTTTAAAATCGCCCAGAGGTTTTACAGGCGTTTTAGGCGTCAATGGGTTAAGAGATCAATTTTGATGGGATTTGTTCGTTCCCTTCTTTTATTTGTGTTATTTTTAATGAAAAAACTCTTCATATTGCCTGTCTATTAAACCCTCGCTGCGATAGAGAAATATTTCATCTTGTATCTGTCACTTTTGAGACTCCTGGGAGGAGATGTTGGTTTAATAAAACGATGGTATGAAGCCGCTGTGATCCAGGGAGAGCAGCCGTAACCGGAGCGGTCACAGTTGGCCGCCAGCATCGCCGCCTGTCTGTTCACTGACACTGGATACAGGACAGGACGCCTTCTTACTGTGGCGTCCATGGGGAAGATTGACAGGAGGACAGAAACTCTCTCCTGGCCTGTCCCGTCTCACTCCAGCTGATGAACACCACCTGATAGGGTTCAGGAAACTCTTAGAGGAGGTGCTGGCTGATATCAGCTAGCAGCAGCCAGCGACAAGAGATCCTGTTGACAAGAAGCTTTCATATCTGTCCACGCTGCCTTCACACATACACACTGTATGTGGGCAGCTGGTACTCCCATGTGTATGTGTGTGGATATTTCTGTGACTCAGAAGTGACTATAGGCTTTGTATTTTTTAAAGTATGCAGGAAGAAGTTTGCAAATACGCAGAAGTTAAGTTTGTGAAACAGATAATTTCGGGAGGGTTGAGAGAGGGACAGCTACCGGATTTAAGAACCTGGTCTCACAGGAATCTGTGGAATAGCCACGGATTCGCTTAATTCAAAATCCGTGGAATAGCCACGGAATCACTCAAATTTCCGTGAAACTGACACGGATTTGGCTACAATGCAAGTTAATGACAGTCATATCCCGTGGCTATTCCATGGATATTTCTTCCTATTGGTTTGTTCCAAGTCACGTGACTTTCAAAGTCCCGGCGGTCAGAACAAAAAACATGGCGGACAGTTCTCTCATTTTTAGTGAAAAAATCAATATTTTGACTTAGTTTCTGCATAAAAATGGATTTTGATCACATTTCTAGTGAGAAATATATGTTTTATTTTCTAAATCTTCACTCAGTGAATGTACATAATCACTTTGTATGTTGGAATAGCCACGGGATATGACTGTCATTAACTTGCATTGTAGAGAAATCTGTGTCAGTTTCACGGAAATTTGAGTGATTCCGTGGCTATTCCACGGATTTTGAGTTAAGCGAATCTGTGGCCATTTCACGGATTCCTGTGAGACCATGTTGGGATTCGAAAGGTGAAGCCAATGTGGAAGTATCTTAAACCTGCACTTTTATGTAAGGGCCAGCAGAGGGCGACTCCGCTGGTTGCAACAAGAAGTCAGTTTGTATTTAAGTCAAAAGAAAAAAAGACCCAACTTCTCACATTTTCATGATAAGTTCATGGTCTCAATTGGTGGTATTAAGTTTTCTTCATACCACATGATGTTCATTTATTAGATTATGGTCCCATTTATAGTGAAATAGATGATGAAGCAGGTTATGCTATAGGACAGGGCTACTTCATGTTAGATGGTAGCTACAATGGGGGGGTGTTTTCATCATAAACCCTTTCAGTGTGCTTTCCATCCATTATCTTCAATCACTTATCCAAACTCGGGTCATTGGGCATGGGGCATGGGGCAGGGTACACCCTGGACAGGTCACCAAACTATTACACATAGAGACAGACAGACAGACAGACAGACAACCATTCACACTCTCATTAGGGCTGTTTCCACTAGCTAGTGTATGTGCTAACAGGCTAACAGTTTGCTCTGTAGCAGTACAGTGTGTATGTGCTAACAGGCTAACAGTTAGCTTTGTAGCAGTACAGTGTGTATGTGCTAACAGTTAGCTCTGTAGCAGTACAGTGTGTATGTGCTAACAGTTAGCTCTGTAGCAGTACAGTGTGTATGTGCTAACAGGCTAACAGTTATCTCTGTAGCAGTACAGTGTGTATGTGCTAACAGGCTAACAGTTAGCTTTGTAGCAGTACAGTGTGTATGTGCTAACAGGCTAACAGTTAGCTCTGTAGCAGTACAGTGTGTATGTGCAAACAGGCTAACAGTTAGCTCTGTAGCAGTACAGTGTGTATGTGCTAACAGGCTAACAGTTAGCTCTGTAGCAGTACAGTGTGTATGTGCTGCTGCTGCAGGAGGTGTTCACTTAGCGATCTCTGTTTGTTTACAACAAGCACCAGACACTCACACTCTCCATTTACTGGATATCGATTATTGATTGGACAATGCAGCTGATCAGAATGATCTGATACATCACAACATCACTGCAGGTTCATACAGGAGTGAAGACTGATCACAGAATAAAGTCATACATTTTATGTTATATTTATCTTCTGATTCACCATTTAGTTATGAATCTGTTAATTGTGAGTTTGAACAACAAAAAGTTGTCACAAACTAATTTCTTCATTTTTAATAGGCTTAAATAAAAAGAAAACATGTTCTATGATCAACGGAATCTCGCCACTAATGCGAATTTGGACATCCTGCACAAACCTGCCATTTTTAAATAACCAATCCCGCCCACACTGAGCGGTACTGTCATGCATCGTAATAAAACATCTCTGCAATTCATTCCTCATGAGGGAAAGATGATAAAATTACATTTTTTAAGTGATAATTTATGCGCTATTTAATCCTAGCGTGTAGCAGGCTAGTAATTGTTTTTTTGACCTTGGAATCCCAAACACAGATTCCTCAATTAAATTAGTCAGGTTCAATATATTTCAAGCTCCTCTGATTTTTAAGAGCATGTGAGCAGGAAACAGAATATTCATAAATTGATTCATAAACAGACAGTCTCCCATCATCCCTGCATCACATTCTAGAGCAGCACTGTGACTAATTACACCAATCAAGCCAGTTAAAATCCAAATTAATGTACTTATATATAGAACATACACTGTAACAGATTGCTGAAAGAAAACAGCCAAATTTTGACAGTAACATACCGTTTTTCATTAAAAATGTATTATACTGTAGAAAACAATGCATTGCAATGGGCAATATTTGTAGGTAGCTTGCAGTTTCCCATAAAATATATGATATATATATATATATATATATATATATATATATAAAAGATATTTTCTAAGTCTCTTCTTGTCCACATTCTTAATGGCTGTATTTCACGTAACTAACTCATTCAGTATATGGTATATAAATGACTAAAGACAGCGCTTAATTCATAGTAATTGGCTTTCAGACAGTAAAATGCTCTATTTACAAAAAATGACTGCATTGTTTACTGCAACAATATTGCAACTAGCTTCAGCACTATACTGTGATTTAGTCTACTGTAAAAATCAATGAAATGCAGGATTTTACTGTAATTCAGTATGTGGTTTTATCACAGTAACTACTGTAAAGTAGATAACAGTAGAGGAACTGTAGAATTAACAGTAGAATGCTGCCAGTATTTTACTGTTAATTTACGACAATTGTTTACAGTGTATGCAAACAATTCCCTTTACCCTTTACCTTAGTGTACTAGTACCAGATGTATAAAATGTATCTGTGATTACTCACAAAGACAGAAATAAGCATTATTTTGTTTAATTACAGACTAAAATTGCACACACTGATTCTGTTAAATACATTAGAGTGACTGTGGAGGGAGAAGCCTGTTCATCAGCCTCATTTCCACATCCACAGTGACCCATTAATGAATGTAATAAAGCTCTTCTCATCAATAGGCCACTCATTAGACCTGTCAGTGAGATAGAAAGGAGGGCGATTTCACCAACAGTGTCGCATCATTACACTCGTCATTATGAAGGCTGTGGCTGTGTGTCCATGCCACTTATTCATTACATTTCTGCAAACCATCATTGCATTAAAATCTCAATTATCATTATTATTATTCAACATCAGAAGAATGATTTATGATTGATTCAAAGTGGTCATGTTGAGTGCTTCATAATTCATGATCAGATTAAATGATCATCAATAGGGAAGTGATGAATGACGCAAATGTAAATAAAACAATAATTTAAAATGAAGTGCATTAATTTGCCTTTGATTAACACAATGTAAATAATGGCTGTGATATCTAGAGTTATTTACTGTTTTATTCACAGTTCATCACTGTGTTTGATTTTTACAGTATGGTGCTGTATAATTTACAATAAAAATCGGTCCTTGTGACAAAATTACAGTAGTCAAAGCATTTATGTGGAAAAAACACAGTAGACAGTATAAATAGTAAAGTAGACTACTGTATTTTTCCATTTTCATCATAATTTTGATCAGAATCAGTCCTATACAAATGCTGTTTAAATAATTAACTTAAAGTAAAGTTTTTCATACAAAACACAGCATGGAAATCAATTGTAAAACTGTTAATATTATTTTCTTTAGTGAGTAGAGTAATTACTTGCGATTACTAGTTATTTCTATAAAAAAATAATGATGAAATTATTATCAAACAGCATTGTTTACTGTGCCATATTCCCATATACAGTACCATTAAAAATCACAATGTTTGACTGTTTTTTTATTCTTACAGTAAACAAATCAGTACTGTAAATACAACTAAAAAATCAGTGTTTAATTTTTTTATTTTACAGTATAAAAAACAGTACTGTAAATAAAATACAGTAGTTCTACTGTAAATAATAATTACAGTCATTTACTTGTTAATTGCTGCCAATAAGTTACTGTAAAAATTACAGTAAATTCGTTACAGTGTACATTCAGTGAAACTGACAAACAATTTAAAAACAATGTTACCCGATCCATCTCCTAATATATATTTAATCTGCTTCTTACTATATCACCCACATGGCCCATGTGTACTCCTGGTCTGATGTCAGCATGTTCTTCTTTTATAAATACCAATCAATGTGTGGGAAAATGCATACACATTATTTATTCATATGGCCTCTACATCTGCTGACGATGCCATGTTTGTAGGATTGTCAAAACTGAATTCCACAACATTGGGTACTAATTTACAGGACCTTATACACTGCAAAAAAAGAAAAGTTGGGTGAACTCAAAATTTCAAGGCAACAAACATCGATAAAATTTCAAGTTGGACAATTAAACTAAATATTTTAAGTTTTGTTTTTGAGTTTGCTCAACTCTGAATTCAGATTTTTGTCAACTCAACTGTAAGTTGTGCTAACTTGTGCTTCTTTACATTGTAATAACTTTTAATCCTTACTTCTGCTAACTTCTGCAATGTGCTGAATTGGCACGATTGTAACGCCGCAATGAAATGTCAGCTAATGTTGTGACCACAATTTTGAGTTAGCTTTGATATGCTAATGGCTACTCTTGTAGCTGTAACAAGCAGCGCCGCTAGCATCAGTTAGCCGCTAGCATCAGTTAGCCGCTAGCTTCAGTTAGCCGCTAGCATCAGTTAGCCGCTAGCATCAGTTAGCCGCTAGCTTCAGTTAGCCGCTAGCTTCAGTCAGCCGCTAGCATCAGTTAGCCGCTAGCTTTCACTAATGACCAAATTTCCCAACAAAGAAATAAGAGTTAGCAGAACTATTGTCCCTTGTTGTGAACCCCAACTTAAAGATATAAGTAACAACAACTCACCAACTTGTTTTTGAGCAGACAACTGGCTTCCTTTGTTGTGCTAACTTACATTATTGCCCTAAATGTCAATAATTTATATTTCCAAGTTTTACCAACTTAAATCACTGTTTTAGGCCAAAAAACACAAGTTGGCTTTTTTGCAGTGCAGAATAGGAGGAGCACACAAAAATAGAGCGCACATCGATTAAAATACGGCTTCTACTCATAGTAATATCTGATATCTGAAGAGGAGAGAGGCTGCTAAACTCCATAGTTAGCACAACAGCTAGTATTCAGCTACCAGCGTTTCTTATTTTGGGCACCCTTCCAACCCCGTTTGAGGTAATAAACCTGGTTAAACGTCAGCCACTGTGTCTTCATCCTTTCCTTTTCAGCGAGGACCCGCTGTGTTGGGTTGCAAACGCCACAATACTGAATTATTTTAAGTTCATAAGTAAACAGACAAAGAAGAACTTTTGATTCCAGACTTTTATTTTCTGACGTTTGTGTTGAGTGCAAAGAACTTTGAGGTCCTACAACTAGTGAGTAAGCATTGCTGCACTCACACTAGTGGCTCAGTACAGTGAAAAGAACTGCACAAAGCTTGGGCAGTAAGCAATAACTAACAAAAATAAGACACTCATAGTAACAAAGTCTGCAAGAAAAGTAAAAAAAAAACAACAATAATGAAGAAGCACAGGGTGATTGGAGTCACAGCATCGAGGGGCCTCTTGCACCATGCATCAGTGTTTTAAGTTTTAAGTTTTTTTTTAGGAATAATAAGCCGCCACCTCAACCACATGTTAATAGCCTCAGAATGACTGGAAGTATGAACAATGTTGCAGTAAAACCATGTACCATCCAACCCCAGCAGGTTGTTGTTATCGGACGATTGGCATGCTTCCTGTTTTTTTTAAAGGTTTTGTAAAAGGCTGTGTCAATGCAACTTATGAACCACCTTGAAACAAACAATTACCTACACAATTTGTATTCAGACCCAAACGTTCCACAGAGAAAGCAAATTGCAACCTTTTGGAAAAAATCTAGTCATACACAAACAAAACTAATTTAGTCTACCTGGGCCTTTAAAAAGCATTTTACACATCATAAATCACAGCAACCTTATCTCCAAACTTTCCAAGTTGCCTGTATTAAGTTTCTCTGAAATAAAAAACCTTGTCACAGTTTGCACAAAATAAGGAATCCCACAGGGATCCATGCTAGAACCTTTAGTCTTTACATGAACAACCTTCCTGATACATGACCAGTTTTCAGTTAACAGTCATTCAAGCTTATGTTTGACACTTTATTTATTGCCTTTCTTACTAAATACTGTAAAGAAAGGCTGGTAAAAACAGTGGAAATATTTAATCAAATTAAGAAGATTAACTAAATGGTCCCCTCCCCAACACTAACACTAACACATGCAGACACACACACACAGATTCATGAACACGCATACATGCACCACCCCTTATTTTATCATTAGTCTATTTTAGTATATCTTAGTATTTTATTTATTTATTTATTTATTTGTTTATTTTTATTATTATTATTATTATTATTATTATTATTTTTTGTGTCGTTAGTTTGTTGTTTATTCCTTTTCTTGGAGATTCTCATTTGGGGAATACCAGTTTGCCTTGTATATATGTTTGTCTGTTTATTGTTTTGTTATTTACTTTGTGAATATATACCTTGAAAAAAAGGGGGAAAAATGCAAGGTACAATATTGTAAAGAAAACAAAATTATTGATTATGTTAGTGAAAGTAAGAAGCCTTGCAATAAAGTATATAAAAAAAATGTTTGACACTTTATTTCAATAAAACAGTGTCCATTAGTTTCTCCAATGGAAGACAGCCCACATCAACTGATCTAGATCAGCTGATCTCAACCTTGGGGTCGGGACCCCAATTGGGGTCGCGAGATGATTTCTGGGGGTCGCCAAATCATTTTGGAAGTCAGCTCTGTCTCCACTGTGTTAAAGTGTTCATGTGTTCATGTGTTTTAGTCTTTTTGGTCATTTAATGTCTTTTTTTTTGGGTCATTTTGTGTCTTTTTTTTTATCATTTTGTGGTCATTTTGTGTCTTTTTTAGTCATTTTGTGTCTTTTTTTTGTCATTTTGTTTCTTTTTTGGGTAATTTTGATCATTTTGTGGTCAATTTGTGTCTTTTTTGGGTGATCTGAACTGTGCGTGTGAGATTGTGTTCAGTGAGTGGGGGTCAAGGACAACATGCATGTTAAATTGGGGGTCGCGACTCAAAAAGGTTGACAACTACTGCTCTAGATGTAGATGTAGTGATGTTTTTTCGTTCTTCCTTCCTTGGATGTAGTCCAGGAGTTCCTTAACTGCATTAAAGTTCCCTTCACTTGCATCTTTTCCTTGCACCTTGGTCCCTCCCAGGAAACCAACTAAACTCGCTGAGAGGAAATGTTTTCAGAGATGTGAGACAGATTTTATGAAGCGTGATATTCACACAAACAACAGCCCCCACTAGCTGAGTCATATTTTCTTTCATAGAAAGGAAATCAATAGAACAGGTTGTTTGTGCTGTAAACAAGCTGTCATTATTCCAGTTTGCTCACATCAACTTATCTGTTTAACTTTTATATTTTGTTCACATTGTCTCCTTGTTTTTTTGCACAATTTGTTTTTGCTTTGTGCTATTTCTACAGTTTGTGCTCATAAATCTACAAAATCCTTGAAGAGGTGTTTGGTGTATGAATGCATTTTATTTATGAGATGCTGTGAATAAAACTATGAATGAGAAAAAGAAGTTTGAGTTGTGCAACACGGCTGTTTGGAACATAACTTTGGAAAATTAATTTGTGAAGAGACATTAGTTACTTATATAACTAAAATCATTGTTATCCCCAAGAAAACAAAACTATTTAACACACTTTGTTCAAGAAATACAAAAATCACCATGATCATGATCATCTGATGACTTAATAAAGACACATGGATAAGACACATGGCTGCTTTCATGAAATAATAGATAGATAATGAATAGAAATAATTATTTATTGACTAACTGTTCAAATAAATCAATTCCATGTGTGTCTCAGAGTGGCCCGTCCTCCTCCTCAGTCTCATCCTGAGGGAACTCCATGAGCTCCCCTTGTTTTGAATTGTTTAATTTGAATTCAAGTTGAAGGTTACTATATTACATTAATGTTGTTTAGTTAAAAAGGAATAACAAAACATTAAAACATGCTATTATCATTCACATTTACATAATACTGCAGCATATTTGAGAGTAAATGTTCCAATTTGAACAATGCCTGCAAATGTAATAAACCACAAACGTAACAAAAATCTGCAGCTTTTTTTTCTTTTTCAGAAATTTTATTGAGTAGGATAAACCCCTTGAGAGGAATCCTCTCGTTTTCGAGGGGGTCCTAAAGTACATTACAAAACAAAACAAAACACTCAACAATTTACAGACATACAACAACAACAAAGACAACAGGCATCAACACAAACATAACAAACAAAAAATGAACACAAGAATAATCACAACCTCTCAATGGCCACAAGTTGGCCATAACATTAGCCTAGTAAAACTGAAAGAAGTAACATAATATTATTGTAAATTGAAATTGCATTTCTAAAAATTAAAAAAATTCAAATAAAAAATAAAAATGACATAATATTATCTGAAACATGTGCAGTTTAACTCAAAATAAGAAGACAGGGCATATTTAAAACTATGAAAAGACGTCAATGATCGTATGTTTAAAGGAAGATTATTCCAGGCCGATGGCGCTTTGAACATAAATGCTTTTAATGCAATAATCCCACAAATGTAATACATTTTCCACAAACGTAATAACCGCTGCTACTACAAACATAACATGAGATTTACCACAAATGTAATAACTATTAGGTTTGCAGGGATTTATTAAGTTTGTGGGGAAGTGGAAATCTTCAACTTTAAATATTGTAATAAGTTCCCACAAATGTAATAAGGCAAAGAATAATGGTTGTTGTTGTTTGTTTGTTTATACACACAATACAAGATAATTTAACTTTTTGTGTGTGAAAACAATACGTCGCGTTAGTCTATTATTCAAATAACCGGCCTTACCAGCCTTATTTATTATTATTATTATTATAACTATTATTATTATATATTATATATCATATTATTTTACTAATAATTACTTTATTTATATTTTTCATTTTATTTCTATATTGTTTATTATCTATTATTACATATTATATTATATATAATATATACTGTACTATTATTATTATTATTATATACCGTCTAGTCACTATAGCTTCATTGCCATCATATCACCAGTATAATTACCTTCATCTTGCCAACCATCCTACCAACTGATGTTCTTTTTTAACTTCTTAAGTGTCCTTGTTCTATTCTGTGTTTTTTTTCTATTGTTGTTTTTATTTATGCTACCTCAGTATTTTATTCTATTGTATTTTATTGTACTTGAATACCGAACTGCTGTGACAACCGAATTTCCCTTCGGGGATGAATAAAGTAATCTATCTATCTATCTATAAAGGTATTTTATATAGGCTACACCTTGAAACATGTCTAGCAGGAGTCTTTAATGATTGAATTGTGTTATTTACATCACAAAATGATAATTTATTGGATGGGCGGAGAGCCAGCAGCTGGATTTTGCATCCTCGGTCAGTATTAGTAGTGTGTGTGTATAGGCAAACAAACAAACAACAACAACCATTATTCTTTGCATTATTACATTTGTGGTAAATCTCGTGTTACGTTTGTAGTAGGGAGTGGCTATTACGTTTGTGGAAAATGTATTACATTTGTGGGATTATTGCATTAAAAACTGCAGATTTTCATTACGTTTGTGGTTTATTACGTACACAAAATAAGTACAACAGGAATCCCACAGGGATCCATGCTAAAACCACTAGTCTTTAGTCTTTACACAAACAACCTTCCTGATGAATGACCAGTTTTCAGTTAACAGTCACTCAAGCTGTTGCATTCACATTCCCTTCACTTGCATCTTTTCCTATTCGTTTGTGGGATTTTTACATTGAAAACTGCTGATTTTTATTACATTTGTGGTTTATTACGTTTGTGGGGATTATTACATTTGCGGGCCTTACACCCACTTTTTGTCTTTACTGAAGCTTCTACTACACTACACCAGCTATTCTCAACCTTGGGGTCGGGACCCCAATTGGGGTCGCAAGATGATTTCTGGGGGTCACCAAATCATTTTGGAAGTCAGCTCTGTCTCCACTGTGTTAAAGAGTTTATGTGTTAATGTGTTTTAGTCTTCACTTAGTCTTAGTGGTCACTTAATGTCTTTTTTTAGTCATTTTGTGTCTTTTTTTTTGTCATTTTGTGGTCAATTTGTGTCTTTTTTGGTCATTGTGTTTCCTTTTTTGGTCATTTTATTTTTTTTGGGTTATTTTGTTTCTTTTTTTGGTCATTTTGAGTCTTTTTTTGGTCAATTTGTGTCATTTTTTAGGTAATTTTGTGTCTTTTTTGCCAATTTGTGTCTGTTTTGGTCATTTTGTTTCCTTTTTTGGTCATTTTGTGTCTTTTTATGTCATTTTATTTCTTTTGGGTTATTTTGTTTCTTTTTTTGGTAATTTTGAGTCTTTTTTGGTCAATTTGTGTCGTTTTTTAGGTAATTTTGTGTCTTTTTGGTCATTTTGTGTCTTCTGGTCATTTTGTGTCTTTTTTAGGTCATTTTGTGTCTTTTTGGTCAATTTGTGTCTTTTCTGGTCATTTTGTGTCTTTTTTTGGTCATTTTGTTTCTTTTTTTGGGTGATCTGAACTGTGCATGTGAGATTGTGTTCAGTGAGTGGGGGTCACGGACAACATGCATGTTAAATTGGGGGTCTCGACTCAAAAAGGTTGAGAACTACTGGACTACACCAATCTACTGTCAAGACTTTTTTCCAAAGGGGGACATGCAGAGGTGGTTGTCTCATCATTCTGCTCTGTGGCGGGGCCATTACTGGTGCAATGCTGTGCTCAGTCCTCACTAGCTGGCCACCAGTAGTGTCCCCAGCTGGAGGAGATGATGAGCCACCACTGGAGGCTGATGGTCATCATTGACATATGAGTCTAAAGTGACTGAGGCTCAGCAGAGTTCAGCCTCCCAAAGGCCTCATGCATCATGGAAACCAGGGCCAGGTGCTGCTGTGGCCCCCCGTTAGTCCCCATCAGGTGGGTTTTTGAAGATGTAGACACACTAAAACCACTAGAATGAGATGCATTCTCAATTTCAATTCAATTCAGTTTATTTGCCAGACTCATGTCCAAAAGCCACGCAAGACAGGACAGATAAAAACAAGACAAGCAAACAAACAAGAAGGAAAACAAATACAAGAATTAAAATACATACAGACATTTCAGCCAATGTACTCTCAGTCTGGATGTGTACCTGGAGCAGCTCACAAAGGGATCTGAGAGTACCACCATGATGCTGTTGGTGGACTCATCCAGACGCTGCATGAACTTAAACATCAAATTTATTAAAAATGCTTTCAGTGTGCTAACTCCTACAGATACAAACATCTGACTAACACTCCCTCCTCTGGGAATCTTGAGTAAAATTCTCATTGCATCATTGTAACTTGGCAACTTGTAAGTTAAATCACTCAAATTTCTGTGAAACTGACACGGATTTGGCTACAATGTATGTTGGAACTTGCAAAGTGATTATGTACATTCACTGAGTGAATATTTAGAAAATAAAACATATATTTCTCGCTAGAAATGTAATCAAAATCCATTTTTATGCAGAAACTAAGTCAAAATATTGATTTTTTTCACTAAAAATGAGAGAACTGTCCGCCATTGCAGCAAAATCCGTGTCAGTTTCACGTAAATTTGAGTGATTCCGTGGCTATTCCACAGATTTTGAGTTAAGCAAATCCATGGCTATTCCACGGGTTCCTGTGAGACCAGGTTCTACAATAAGCAAGATCAATATTTACAGCACACACGTCATAGGTATACGTTAACAACTGGGATAGCACAAAATTGAACCAATTGAATGTCAACCAACCCAGCACAATATATAATGATACAGTTTCCTCAATTAATAATCTTCAGACCTATACTTGATGAAGGATTTTTTGTGTCTCTGTCCCTGTTAAGTGAGATATTTTTCAAAGGCCTGCATGTCATTAAGGAGAAACCTTATTTCACTCATGACATACAATCAATGATCAGCAAATGAATGGTTATCGTTGATGAATGGTTTACTCCTTTCCATCAACAAATTTCGATGCACATTTTAAAGATTGGCATTAGAAAAGGTTGATTGAAACTGAAAATGTGCATAAAGGTTTTACAGTCGCTTGAGGAGATTTTTGTCCTTTTTGAAAAATATTTAACGCTTTCTGAATAAGTTCTAGCAACGTAGCGAACATTTAACTCACATGACCGATGAGCTGTTTCACTCTGCTGGTCAAGACGAGAGGACATGGAAGAATAATTAGTTGCCTAATTTAATTTAATCTAATTCTTGGAGACCTGTTTTCTCTCATGGGTGGCCAAGGTTGTCGGAATAGCAACCTCTTTCTTATTTTTATTTTTTCTCTTGCTCAATCTTTGCCATCTTAGTACATATATGCAGCTTTGTTCATTAGATCTAACCAGGTGATGGAAACATCCCTAATTCACATTTTCTTTAATGCAACATGTCAAAATTTCACTTCAAAATTTTGTTTCGACTTTAAAGAAAACACGTCTACAGAAAGTTTGGGTCTTGATATTGGCAGCTGAACAAAAATATGTGAACACTGCAAAAAAGATGTTTAGTCTAAAAACCAGATAAAAACAGTAAATCTGAGGGAAATGATCTTGCTGCATGGACAGATAATTTACCTTGACAAGATTTATTAAATTAAGATGAAAAATCTAAAAATGTATAAACGCTTAAAATAAGAAATGAACTCTTAAAAACAAGATAAATTATCTAACACTTCTAAATCTAAAGTTTTTTTTTATCTTGGGAAGAAACAAATAATTTGCAGTGCACCCTTTAATTTATCTTGTTTTAAGAGTTAGTTTCTTATTTTGTGTTCAACATGCTTATTTCTAGATTTAATAATCTGAATTTAATAAATCTTGTCAAGGTAAATTATCTGTCCATGCAGCAAGATCATTTCCCTCAGATTTACTGTTTTTATGCTGGTTACCATGGTGACATGACGTGATGAACAAATATGTTGGAAACATGTTTACTGACAGACATCAAATCCATGATGAAATTATTTTACATTACAGCCATTTAACACTTGTTTGTGCTGTTTTTCTGCTATGTTTTTGGAAGTTTCCAGATGGAGCAACAAATAATGTAATTAATGATTAATCCTCTATAATACACATTATGATGCCAGTTAGGTAAAAAATGTTTGGAGTGTCTTTTTGTCTTAAAATAAGCAAAATAAACATAATCTGAAGACATTTTATAATTCTTTTTTTTTTTCTTTTTTTTTATTTGTTTTTAAGTTTTTGGGGTTTGTTTCCTATAGGCCAGTAGTTCTCAACCTTTTTGAGTCGTTAACATGCATGTTGTCAGCGACCCCCGCTCACTGAACACAATCTCACACGCACAGTTCAGATCACCCAAAAAAGAAACAAAATGACCAAAAAAAGGAAACAAAATGACCAAAAAAAGACACAAATTGACTACAAAATGACCAAAAAAGACATTAAATTACCAAAAAAGACACAAAATGACCCAAAAAAGAAACAAAATTACCAAAAAAACCACAAAATGACTAAAAAAAGACACAAAATGATTAAAAAAAGACACAAAATTACAAAAAAAAGGAAACAAAATTACCAAAAAAGACACAAATTGACCACAAAATGATCAAAAAAAGACACAAAATGACCAAAAAAAAAGACATTAAGTGACCAAAGAGACTAAAACACATTAACACATGAACACTTTAACACAGTGGAGACAGAGCTGACTTCCAAAATGATCTGGCGACCCCCAGAAATCATCTCGCGACCCCAATTGGGGTCCCGACCCCAAGGTTGAGAATAGCTGCTATAGGCAACATTGTACCAAAATGGTGCACAAGTGAAAAAGAGAGTTCTTAAAATTTTAACATACTTTATTTGATAAACATGTAAAAGATTCAGTTGCTTCAACAGGATACAATACAAAACATTTTAAATTTAAAAACTTTATAAAAGGGAACTTTTTTGACCTGTTTCTTGTCTGAATACCATTGAACCAAGGACCCATTGAAATGAATGTCTTGAACAGTTTATGTTTATGTTTATGAAACTATCAAAAATGAAGATTTACTCAGTAGGAATATTTTTTGTCCAGATGGAAAAGTGCCAGGTGTTTTGAGTGGTTTTTGGTGGAGCTGTTTCCTTTGGAAAAGTCTGAAAAATAGTGTTTCAATGTGGCCTCCTGGAGGTCATGTGACAAATTAAAGCATTGCTATTGGTTCCCTATACTCTTCCCTCTTTTTTAAAGTATTGCGTCACTCAAAAATATGCATTGTAGAAATCTGACAGGCCAAAAAAGGGTATGCTGCCTGAGGGCAACACCGTACCATAGAGGGTTAAATAAATGTGCATTGGAGACATTTTCATCTGAAGTTCTGGTACTGAAGAAGAAAAGTGTACATCAAACTAGTGATGACTCAGCACAAACAGAACTAAGGCCGTATGTCTGAATCTGAGCATGACCGTTGAACATTAAGCCATATTTGTTTTGCTACAGTAAGTTTAGCTTTCTTTAGTTAAAACCATTAACATTCTGCTGGAGACATCACCAGTGATGCGATTACCCTGCATTAAGCTTGTTATTGTTATTGTTATTGTTGCTAATGTGCACATCTATTTTTCATGACTCATGTCTATCCATCCATTATCGTTAACCGCTCATCTGTATCGGGGTCCGGGGTGCTGGAGACGATCAGCTGACATCAGAGGTCAAGAGGCAAACAGACAGAACAGAGGAGCCACGAGACTCTCCTCTGGAGGCTCTGTACTCCTTCTAATGAAAGGAGGTGCTGGGACGCCATCTCACTCAACAACCAGAAAAACTGTTCCGCCCACTTCTATGAAGAATATTAATGATTACTAGAAAATTTCCTCTGGGGAAATTCTGAAAGGGCCACGGGGGCGCAGATTCACGAGAAAAAAAGTGAAAAAAAAAACAACAACTTTTTTCTTGCACATTCACCACTTTAAATCTCATAAATCTGTGCATTTTTTTCTCGTAGATTTGCCACTTTAATCTCGTCAACTTTTTTACAGTTAATTTGAGAATTTTTTCTCACAAATGTGTAACTTTTTTTTACCATTAATTTGAGAATTTTTTTCTCATAAATTTGTAACTTTTTTTACCATTAATTTGAGATTTTTTTCTCACAAATGTGTAGCTTTTTTACCATTAATTTGAGATTTTTTCCTCATAAATTTGTAACTTTTTTTTACCATTAATTTGAGATTATTTTCTCACAAATCTGTTACTTTTTTTACCATTAATTTGAGATTTTTTCTCATAAATTTGTAACTTTTTTTACCATTAATTTGAGATTTCTTTCTCATACATTTGTAACTTTTTTTTACTGTTAATTTGAGATTTTTTTCTCATAAATTTGTAACCTTTTTTTTTACCAATAATTTGAGATTTTTTTCTCATACATTTGTAACTATTTTTTTACTGTTAATTTGAGATTTTTTTCTCATACATTTGTAACTTTTTTTTACCATTAATTTGAGATTTTTTTCTAACAAATGCGTAACTTTTTTTTACCATTAATTTGAGAATTTTTTCTCATAAATGTGTAACTTTTTTACCATTAATTTGAGATTTTTTTCTCATAAATTTGTAACTTTTTTTACCATTAATTTGAGATTTTTTTCTCATAAATTTGTAACTTTTTTTTACCATTAATTTGAGATTTTTTTCCTCATAAATGTGTAACTTTTTTACCATTAATTTGAGATTTTTTTCTCATAAATTTGTGACTTTTTTTACTGTTAATTTGAGATTTTTTTCTCATAAATTTGTAACTTTTTTTTACAATTAATTTGAGATTTTTTTCCTCACAAATGTGTGACTTTTTTTACCATTAATTTGAGATTTTTTTCTCATAAATTTGTGTCTTTTTTACTGTTAATTTGAGATTTTTTTTTCTCATAAATTTGTAACTTTTTTAGCATTAATTTGGAGGTTTTTTTTCTCATAAATTTGTAACTTTTTTACCAATAATTTGAGATTTTTTTCCTCACAAATGTGTGACTTTTTTTACCGTTAATTTGAGATTTTTTTCTCATAAATTTGTGACTTTTTTTTACTGTTAATTTGAGATTTTTTTCTCATAAATTTGTAACTTTTTTTTACAATTAATTTGAGATTTTTTTTCTCATAAATTTGTAACTTTTTTTTACCATTAATTTGAGATTTTTTTCTCATAAATTTGTGTCTTTTTTACTGTTAATTTGAGATTTTTTTTTCTCATAAATTTGTAACTTTTTTACCAATAATTTGAGATTTTTTTCCTCACAAATGTGTGACTTTTTTTACCGTTAATTTGAGATTTTTTTCCCATAAATTTGTAACTTTTTTAACCGTTAATTTGAGATTTTTTTCTCATAAATTTGTAATTTTTTTACTGTTAATTTGAGATTTTTTTCTCATAAATTTGTAACTTTTTTCTCATAAATTTGTAACTTTGTTTTAACATTGATTTGAGATTTTTTTCCTCATAAATTTGTAACTTTTTTACCATTAATTTGAGATTTTTTTCTCATAAATTTGTAATTTTTTTACTGTTAATTTGAGATTTTTTTCTCATAAATTTGTAACTTTTTTCTCATAAATTTGTAACTTTGTTTTAACATTGATTTGAGATTTTTTTCCTCATAAATTTGTAACTTTTTTACCATTAATTTGAGATTTTTTTCTCATAAATTTGTAACTTTGTTTTAACATTGATTTGAGATTTTTTTCCTCATAAATTTGTAACTTTTTTACCATTAATTTGAGATTTTTTTCTCATAAATTTGTAATTTTTTTTACTGTTAATTTGGAGGTTTTTTCCTCATAAATTTGTAACTTTTTTTTACCATTAATTTGAGATTTTTTTCCTCACAAATGTGTGACTTTTTTACCATTCATTTGAGATTTTTTTCTCACAAATTTTTAACTTTTTTTTACCATTAATTTGAGATTTTTTTCGAACAAATGTGTAACATTTTTTCCATTAATTTGAGATTTTTTTCTCACAAATGTGCAGCTTTTTTACCATTAATTTGAGATTTTTTCCTCATTAATTTGTAACTTTTTTTACCATTAATTTGAGATTTTTTTCTCATAAATTTGTAACTTTTTTACCATTAATTTGAGAATTTTTTTCTCATAAATTTGTAATTTTTTTTACTGTTAATTTGGAGGTTTTTTTCTCATAAATTTGTAACTTTTTTTTACCATTAATTTGAGATTTTTTTCTCACAAATGTGTTACTTTTTTACCATTAATTTGAGAATTTTTTTCTCATAAATTTGTAATTTTTTTTACTGTTAATTTGAGATTTTTTTCCTCACAAATGTGTGACTTTTTTTAGCATTAATTTGAGATTTTTTTCTCACAAATGTGTTACTTTTTTACCATTAATTTGAGATTTTTTTCTCACAAATGTGTGGCTTTTTTACCATTAATTTGAGATTATTTTCTCACAAATGTGTTACTTTTTTTACCATCAATTTGAGATTTTTTTCTCATAAATTTGTAACTTTGTTTTAACATTGATTTGAAATTTTTTTCTCATAAATTTGTGACTTTTTTCACTGTTAATTTGAGATTTTTTTCTCATAAATTAGTAAATTTTTTTACTGTTAATTTGAGATTTTTTTCTCATAAATTTTTAATTTTTTTAGTGTTAATTTGGAGGTGTTTTTCTCATAAAGTTGTAACTTTTTTTTACCATTAATTTGAGATTTTTTTCTCATAAATTTGTAACTTTGTTTTAACATTGATTTGAAATTTTTTTCTCATAAATTTGTGACTTTTTTCACTGTTAATTTGAGATTTTTTTCTCATAAATTTGTAAATTTTTTTACTATTAATTTGAGATTTTTTTCTCATAAATTTGTAACTTTTTTTACTGTTAATTTGGAGGTTTTTTTCTCATAAATTTCTAACTTTTTTACTGTTAATTTGGAAGTTTTTTTCTCATAAATTTGTAACTTTTTTTTATCATTAATTTGAGATGTTTTTCTTCACAAATGTGTGACTTTTTTTACCATTAATTTGAGATTTTTTTCCTCACAAATGTGTGACTTTTTTACCATTCATTTGAGATTTTTTTCTCACAAATTTTTAACTTTTTTTACCATTAATTTGAGATTTTTTTCTAACAAATGTGTAACATTTTTTCCATTAATTTGAGATTTTTTTCTCACAAATGTGCAGCTTTTTTACCATTAATTGAGATTTTTTTCCTCATTAATTTGTAACTTTTTTTACCATTAATTTGAGATTTTTTTCTCATAAATTTGTAACTTTTTTACCATTAATTTGAGAATTTTTTTCTCATAAATTTGTAATTTTTTTTACTGTTAATTTGGAGGTTTTTTTCTCATAAATTTGTAACTTTTTTTTACCATTAATTTGAGATTTTTTTCTCATAAATTTGTAACTTTGTTTTAACATTGATTTGAGATTTTTTTCTCATAAATTTGTAACTTTTTCACAGGTAATTTGAGATTCTTCTTCTCATAAATTTGTAACTTTTTTACCATTAATTTGAGAATTTTTTTCTCATAAATTTGTAATTTTTTTTTACTGTTAATTTGGAGGTTTTTTTCTCATAAATTTGTAACTTTTTTTTACCATTAATTTGAGATTTTTTTTCTCATAAATTTGTAACTTTGTTTTAACATTGATTTGAGATTTTTTTCTCATAAATTTGTAACTTTTTTCACAGGTAATTTGAGATTCTTCTTCTCATAAATTTGTAACTTTTTTACCATTAATTTGAGAATTTTTTTCTCATAAATTTGTAATTTTTTTTACTGTTAATTTGGAGGTTTTTTTCTCATAAATTTGTAACTTTTTTTTACCATTAATTTGAGATTTTTTTCTCATAAATTTGTAACTTTGTTTTAACATTGATTTGAGATTTTTTTCTCATAAATTTGTAACTTTTTTCACAGGTAATTTGAGATTCTTCTTCTCATAAATTTGTAACTTTTTTACCATTAATTTGAGAATTTTTTTCTCATAAATTTGTAATTTTTTTTACTGTTAATTTGGAGGTTTTTTTCTCATAAATTTGTAACTTTTTTTTACCATTAATTTGAGATTTTTTTCTCATGAATTTGTAACTTTGTTTTAACATTGATTTGAGATTTTTTTCTCATAAATTTGTAACTTTTTTCACAGGTAATTTGAGATTCTTCTTCTCATAAATTTGTAAATTTTTTTACTGTTAATTTGAGATTTTTTTCTCACAAATTTGTAACTTTTTTTTACCATTAATTTGAGATTTTTTTCTAACAAATGTGTAACTTTTTTTTACCATTAATTTGAGATTTTTTTCTCACAAATTTGCAACTTTTTTTACCATTAATTTGAGATTTTTTTCTAACAAATGTGCAGCTTTTTTACCATTAATTTGAGATTTTTTTCTCATAAATTTGTAACTTTTTTACCATTAATTTGAGAATTTTTTCTCATAAATTTGTAATTTTTTTTACTGTTAATTTGGAGTTTTTTTTCTCACAAATGTGTAGCTTTTTTTACCATTAATTTGAGATTTTTTCCTCATAAATTTGTAAAATTTTTTACCATTAATTTGAGATTTTTTTCTCACAAATGTGTAGCTTTTTTTACCATTAATTTGAGATTTTTTTCTCATAAATTTGTAACTTTGTTTTAACATTGATTTGAATTTTTTTCTCATAAATTTGTGACTTTTTTCACTGTTAATTTGAGATTTTTTTCTCATAAATTTGTAATTTTTTTTCTGTTAATTTGAGATTTTTTTCTCATAAATTTGTAACTTTTTTTTACTGTTAATTTGGAGGTTTTTTTTCTCATAAATTTGTAACTTTTTTACTGTTAATTTGGAGTTTTTTTTTCTCATAAATTTGTAACTTTTTTTATCATTAATTTGAGATTTTTTTCTTCACAAATGTGTGACTTTTTTACCATTAATTTGGGATTTTTTTCTTCACAAATGTGTGACTTTTTTTACCATTCATTTGAGATTTTTTTCTCATAAATTTGTAACTTTTTTTACCATTAATTTGAGATTTTTTTCTCACAAATTTTTTCACTTTTTTTTACTGTTAATTTGGAGGTTTTTTTCTCACAAATGTGCAGCTTTTTTACCATTAATTTGGAGTTTTTTTTCTCATAAATTTGTAACTTTTTTTTACCATTAATTTGAGATTTTTCTTCTCATAAATTTGTAAATTTTTTTACTGTTAATTTGAGAATTTTTTCTCACAAATGTGTAACTTTTTTTTACCATTAATTTGAGATTTTTTTTCTCACAAATGTGCAGCTTTTTTACCATTAATTTGAGATTTTTTTCTAACAAATGTGTAACATTTTTTCCATTAATTTGAGATTTTTTTCTCACAAATGTGCAGCTTTTTTACCATTAATTTGAGATTTTTTCCTCATTAATTTGTAACTTTTTTTACCATTAATTTGAGATTTTTTTCTCATAAATTTGTAACTTTTTTACCATTAATTTGAGAATTTTTTTCTCATAAATTTGTAATTTTTTTTACTGTTAATTTGGAGGTTTTTTTCTCATAAATTTGTAACTTTTTTTTACCATTAATTTGAGATTTTTTTCTCATAAATTTGTAACTTTGTTTTAACATTGATTTGAGATTTTTTTCTCATAAATTTGTAACTTTTTTCACAGGTAATTTGAGATTCTTCTTCTCATAAATTTGTAACTTTTTTACCATTAATTTGAGAATTTTTTTCTCATAAATTTGTAATTTTTTTTACTGTTAATTTGGAGGTTTTTTTCTCATAAATTTGTAACTTTTTTTTACATTAATTTGAGATTTTTTTCTCATAAATTTGTAACTTTGTTTTAACATTGATTTGAGATTTTTTTCTCATAAATTTGTAACTTTTTTCACAGGTAATTTGAGATTCTTCTTCTCATAAATTTGTAACTTTTTTACCATTAATTTGAGAATTTTTTTCTCATAAATTTGTAATTTTTTTTACTGTTAATTTGGAGGTTTTTTTCTCATAAATTTGTAACTTTTTTTTACCATTAATTTGAGATTTTTTTCTCATAAATTTGTAACTTTGTTTTAACATTGATTTGAGATTTTTTCTCATAAATTTGTAACTTTTTTCACAGGTAATTTGAGATTCTTCTTCTTATAAATTTGTAACTTTTTTACCATTAATTTGAGAATTTTTTTCTCATAAATTTGTAATTTTTTTTACTGTTAATTTGGAGGTTTTTTTCTCATAAATTTGTAACTTTTTTTTACCATTAATTTGAGATTTTTTTTCTCATAAATTTGTAACTTTGTTTTAACATTGATTTGAGATTTTTTTCTCATAAATTTGTAACTTTTTTCACAGGTAATTTGAGATTCTTCTTCTCATAAATTTGTAAATTTTTTTACTGTTAATTTGAGATTTTTTTCTCACAAATTTGTAACTTTTTTTTACCATTAATTTGAGATTTTTTTCTAACAAATGTGTAACTTTTTTTTACCATTAATTTGAGATTTTTTTCTCACAAATTTGCAACTTTTTTTTACCATTAATTTGAGATTTTTTTCTAACAAATGTGCAGCTTTTTTACCATTAATTTGAGATTTTTTTCTCATAAATTTGTAACTTTTTTACCATTAATTTGAGAATTTTTTTCTCATAAATTTGTAATTTTTTTACTGTTAATTTGGAGTTTTTTTTCTCACAAATGTGTAGCTTTTTTACCATTAATTTGAGATTTTTTCCTCATAAATTTGTAAAATTTTTTACCATTAATTTGAGATTTTTTTCTCACAAATGTGTAGCTTTTTTTACCATTAATTTGAGATTTTTTTCTCATAAATTTGTAACTTTGTTTTAACATTGATTTGAATTTTTTTTCTCATAAATTTGTGACTTTTTTCACTGTTAATTTGAGATTTTTTTCTCATAAATTTGTAAATTTTTTTTCTGTTAATTTGAGATTTTTTTCTCATAAATTTGTAACTTTTTTTTACTGTTAATTTGGAGGTTTTTTTTCTCATAAATTTGTAACTTTTTTACTGTTAATTTGGAGTTTTTTTTCTCATAAATTTGTAACTTTTTTTATCATTAATTTGAGATTTTTTTCTTCACAAATGTGTGACTTTTTTACCATTAATTTGGGATTTTTTTCTTCACAAATGTGTGACTTTTTTTACCATTCATTTGAGATTTTTTTCTCATAAATTTGTAACTTTTTTTACCATTAATTTGAGATTTTTTTCTCACAAATTTTTTCACTTTTTTTTACTGTTAATTTGGAGGTTTTTTTCTCACAAATGTGCAGCTTTTTTACCATTAATTTGGAGTTTTTTTTCTCATAAATTTGTAACTTTTTTTTACCATTAATTTGAGATTTTTCTTCTCATAAATTTGTAAATTTTTTTACTGTTAATTTGAGAATTTTTTCTCACAAATGTGTAACTTTTTTTTACCATTAATTTGAGATTTTTTTTCTCACAAATGTGCAGCTTTTTTACCATTAATTTGAGATTTTTTCCACATACATTTGTAACTTTTTTTACCATTAATTTGAGATTTTTTTCTCATAAATTTGTAAAATTTTTTACCATTAATTTGAGATTTTTTTCTCACAAATGTGTAGCTTTTTTACCATTAATTTGAGAATTTTTTCTCATAAATGTGTAGCTTTTTTTACCATTAATTTGAGATTTTTTTCCTCACAAATGTGTGACTTTTTTACCATTCATTTGAGATTTTTTTCTCACAAATTTTTAACTTTTTTTTACCATTAATTTGAGATTTTTTTCTAACAAATGTGTAACATTTTTTCCATTAATTTGAGATTTTTTTCTCACAAATGTGCAGCTTTTTTACCATTAATTTGAGATTTTTTCCTCATTAATTTGTAACTTTTTTTTACCATTAATTTGAGATTTTTTTCTCATAAATTTGTAACTTTTTTACCATTAATTTGAGAATTTTTTTCTCATAAATTTGTAATTTTTTTTACTGTTAATTTGGAGGTTTTTTTCTCATAAATTTGTAACTTTTTTTTACCATTAATTTGAGATTTTTTTCTCATAAATTTGTAACTTTGTTTTAACATTGATTTGAGATTTTTTTCTCATAAATTTGTAACTTTTTTCACAGGTAATTTGAGATTCTTCTTCTCATAAATTTGTAAATTTTTTTACTGTTAATTTGAGATTTTTTTCTCACAAATTTGTAACTTTTTTTTACCATTAATTTGAGATTTTTTTCTAACAAATGTGTAACTTTTTTTTACCATTAATTTGAGATTTTTTTCTCACAAATTTGCAACTTTTTTTTAACATTAATTTGAGATTTTTTTCTAACAAATGTGCAGCTTTTTTACCATTAATTTGAGATTTTTTCCTCATTAATTTGTAACTTTTTTTACCATTAATTTGAGATTTTTTTCTCATAAATTTGTAACTTTTTTACCATTAATTTGAGAATTTTTTTCTCATAAATTTGTAATTTTTTTTACTGTTAATTTGGAGTTTTTTTTCTCACAAATGTGTAGCTTTTTTTACCATTAATTTGAGATTTTTTCCTCATAAATTTGTAAATTTTTTTACCATTAATTTGAGATTTTTTTCTCACAAATGTGTAGCTTTTTTTACCATTAATTTGAGATTTTTTTCTCATAAATTTGTAACTTTGTTTTAACATTGATTTGAATTTTTTTTCTCATAAATTTGTGACTTTTTTCACTGTTAATTTGAGATTTTTTTCTCATAAATTTGTAAATTTTTTTTCTGTTAATTTGAGATTTTTTTCTCATAAATTTGTAACTTTTTTTTACTGTTAATTTGGAGGTTTTTTTTCTCATAAATTTGTAACTTTTTTACTGTTAATTTGGAGTTTTTTTTCTCATAAATTTGTAACTTTTTTTATCATTAATTTGAGATTTTTTTCTTCACAAATGTGTGACTTTTTTACCATTAATTTGGGATTTTTTTCTTCACAAATGTGTGACTTTTTTTACCATTCATTTGAGATTTTTTTCTCATAAATTTGTAACTTTTTTTACCATTAATTTGGGATTTTTTTCTCACAAATTTTTTCACTTTTTTTTACTGTTAATTTGGAGGTTTTTTTCTCACAAATGTGCAGCTTTTTTATCATTAATTTGAGATTTTTTTCCTCATAAATTTGTAACTTTTTTTACCATTAATTTGAGATTTTTTTCTCATAAATTTGTAATTTTTTTTACTGTTAATTTGAGAATTTTTTCTCACAAATGTGTAACTTTTTTTTACCATTAATTTGAGATTTTTTTTCTCACAAATGTGCAGCTTTTTTACCATTAATTTGAGATTTTTTCCACATAAATTTGTAACTTTTTTTACCATTAATTTGAGATTTTTTTCTCATAAATTTGTAAAATTTTTTACCATTAATTTGAGATTTTTTTCTCATAAATTTGTAACTTTTTTCACAGGTAATTTGAGATTTTTCTTCTCATAAATTTGTAAATTTTTTTACTGTTAATTTGAGATTTTTTTCTCACAAATTTGTAACTTTTTTTTACCATTAATTTTAGATTTTTTTCTAACAAATGTGTAACTTTTTTTTACCATTAATTTGAGATTTTTCCTCATAAATTTGTAACTTTTTTTTATCATTAATTTGAGATTTTTTTTCTCACAAATGTGCAGCTTTTTTACCATTAATTTGAGATTTTTTTCTCATAAATTTGTAACTTTTTTTTATCATTAATTTGAGATTTTTTTCTTCACAAATGTGTGACTTTTTTTACCATTAATTTGGGATTTTTTTCCTCACAAATGTGTGACTTTTTTTACCATTCATTTGAGATTTTTTTCTCATAAATTTGTAACTTTTTTTACCATTAATTTGAGATTTTTTTCTCACAAATTTTTAACTTTTTTTTACCATTAATTTGAGATTTTTTTCTAACAAATATGTAACTTTTTTTACCATTAATTTGAGATTTTTTTCTCACAAATGTGCAGCTTTTTTACCATTAATTTGAGATTTTTTTCCTCATAAATTTGTAACTTTTTTTACCATTAATTTGAGATTTTTTTCTCATAAATTTGTAATTTTTTTTACTGTTAATTTGGAGTTTTTTTTCTCATAAATTTGTAACTTTTTTTTACCATTAATTTGAGATTTTTCTTCTCATAAATTTGTAAATTTTTTTACTGTTAATTTGAGATTTTTTTCTAACAAATGTGTAACTTTTTTTTACCATTAATTTGAGATTTTTTTTCTCACAAATGTGCAGCTTTTTTACCATTAATTTGAGATTTTTTCCTCATAAATTTGTAACTTTTTTTACCATCAATTTGAGATTTTTTTCTCATAAATTTGTAAAAATTTTTACCATTAATTTGAGATTTTTTTCTCACAAATGTGTAGCTTTTTTACCATTAATTTGAGATTTTTTTCTCATAAATTTGTAAAAAATTTTTCCATTAATTTGAGATTTTTTTCTCATAAATTTGTTATTTTTTTTACTGTCAATTTGAGATTCTTTTCTCATAAATTTGTAACTTTTTTACCATTAATTTGAGAATTTTTTCTCACAAATGTGTAGCTTTTTTTTACCATTAATTTGAGATTTTTTTCTCATAAATGTGTAACTTTTTTACCATTAATTTGAGAATTTTTTTCTCATAAATTTGTAATTTTTTTTACTGTTAATTTGGAGGTTTTTTTCTCATAAATTTGTAACTTTTTTACCATTAATTTGAGATTTTTTTCTCATAAATTTGTAACTTTTTTCACAGGTAATTTGAGATTTTTCTTCTCATAAATTTGTAAATTTTTTTACTGTTAATTTGAGATTTTTTTCTCACAAATTTGTAACTTTTTTTACCATTAATTTGAGATTTTTTTCTAACAAATGTGTAACTTTTTTTACCATTAATTTGAGATGTTTTTTCTCACAAATGTGCAGCTTTTTTACCATTTATTTGAGATTTTTTCCTCATAAATTTGTAACTTTTTTTACCATTAATTTGAGATTTTTTTCTCATAAATTTGTAAAATTTTTTACCATTAATTTGAGATTTTTTTCTCATAAATTTGTAACTTTTTTCACAGGTAATTTGAGATTTTTCTTCTCATAAATTTGTAAATTTTTTTACTGTTAATTGAGATTTTTTTCTCACAAATTTGTAACTTTTTTTACCATTAATTTGAGATTTTTTTCTAACAAATGTGTAACTTTTTTTTACCATTAATTTGAGATTTTTTTTCTCACAAATGTGCAGCTTTTTACCATTAATTTGAGATTTTTTCCTCATAAATTTGTAACTTTTTTTACCATTAATTTGAGATTTTTTTCTCATAAATTTGTAAAATTTTTTACCATTAATTTGAGATTTTTTTCTCACAAATGTGTAACTTTTTTACCATTAATTTGAGAATTTTTTTCTCATAAATGTGTAACTTTTTTACCATTAATTTGAGATTTTTCTTCTCATAAATTTGTAAATTTTTTTACTGTTAATTTGAGATTTTTTTCTAACAAATGTGTAACTTTTTTTTACCATTAATTTGAGATTTTTTTTCTCACAAATGTGCAGCTTTTTTACCATTAATTTGAGATTTTTTCCTCATAAATTTGTAACTTTTTTTACCATCAATTTGAGATTTTTTTCTCATAAATTTGTAAAAATTTTTACCATTAATTTGAGATTTTTTTCTCACAAATGTGTAGCTTTTTTACCATTAATTTGAGATTTTTTTCTCATAAATTTGTAAAAAATTTTTCCATTAATTTGAGATTTTTTTCTCATAAATTTGTTATTTTTTTTACTGTCAATTTGAGATTCTTTTCTCATAAATTTGTAACTTTTTTACCATTAATTTGAGAATTTTTTCTCACAAATGTGTAGCTTTTTTTTACCATTAATTTGAGATTTTTTTCTCATAAATGTGTAACTTTTTTACCATTAATTTGAGAATTTTTTTCTCATAAATTTGTAATTTTTTTTACTGTTAATTTGGAGGTTTTTTTCTCATAAATTTGTAACTTTTTTACCATTAATTTGAGATTTTTTTCTCATAAATTTGTAACTTTTTTCACAGGTAATTTGAGATTTTTCTTCTCATAAATTTGTAAATTTTTTTACTGTTAATTTGAGATTTTTTTCTCACAAATTTGTAACTTTTTTTACCATTAATTTGAGATTTTTTTCTAACAAATGTGTAACTTTTTTTACCATTAATTTGAGATGTTTTTTCTCACAAATGTGCAGCTTTTTTACCATTTATTTGAGATTTTTTCCTCATAAATTTGTAACTTTTTTTACCATTAATTTGAGATTTTTTTCTCATAAATTTGTAAAATTTTTTACCATTAATTTGAGATTTTTTTCTCATAAATTTGTAACTTTTTTCACAGGTAATTTGAGATTTTTCTTCTCATAAATTTGTAAATTTTTTTACTGTTAATTGAGATTTTTTTCTCACAAATTTGTAACTTTTTTTACCATTAATTTGAGATTTTTTTCTAACAAATGTGTAACTTTTTTTTACCATTAATTTGAGATTTTTTTTCTCACAAATGTGCAGCTTTTTACCATTAATTTGAGATTTTTTCCTCATAAATTTGTAACTTTTTTTACCATTAATTTGAGATTTTTTTCTCATAAATTTGTAAAATTTTTTACCATTAATTTGAGATTTTTTTCTCACAAATGTGTAACTTTTTTACCATTAATTTGAGAATTTTTTTCTCATAAATGTGTAACTTTTTTACCATTAATTTGAGAATTTTTTTCTCATAAATTTGTAAATTTTTTTACTGTTAATTTGGAGGTTTTTTTCCTCATAAATTTGTAACTTTTTTTCCCATTAATTTGAGAATTTTTTTCTCATAAATTTGTAATTTCTTTTACTGTTAATTTGAGATTTTTTTCTCATAAATTTGTTACTTTTTTTACCATTAATTTGAGAATTTTTTTCTCATAAATTTGTAATTTTTTTTACTGTTAATTTGAGATTTTTTTCTTATAAATTTGTAACTTTTTTTACCATTAATTTGAGAAATTTTTTCTCACAAATGTGTAACTTTTTTACCATTAATTTGAGATTTTTTTCTCATAAATTTGTAACTTTTTTTTACCATTAATTTGAGATTTTTTTCTCATAAATATGTAACTTTTTTTTACCATCAATTTGAGATTTTTTTCTAACAAATGTGTAACTTTTTTTTTACCATTAATTTGAGATTTTTTTCTCATAAATTTGTACATTTTTTCCTCAAAATATTACCCCCCTCCCCCGGGTCGGTATGTTTTTTTATTTTTTTACACATTCTGGCTGTATGTAATATCCTCCAATATTCTCTAGGGTTGAAATTTGGAATTTGCAAGTATTTCAATGAGTCCTATTAAGGGTTAAATACATTTTTTTTAACATCTACTCGCTGAATGGGATTTTTTGGGTCACTTACTTGTTTTGAATGACTCTTGGTCCTTGAAAGTTGCAGAACTCTGAAGTGGATGAAAAGCAGGTTGGTGCCAGTGTGAAAACAGGCCTTCGTTTTCATTCACATTCTATTTTTGACATTTCATTTTTAGCTGACAACAGCGCCATGAATTCTTGATGAGAAGTCTCGGTTCCCAGGGACCATTTCTCAAAAAAGACAACTAAATGGCCGTATTTATCTTCCTCCAGGATACGGCCAATCGCATCTAAGACGGCCAATATTCTGGCTGTAAATATCTTTTGTGGAACGATGGTGCTTGTGAATCAGATGTGAAAATACAGCCAAGCTTTAGATCTTTCCCTCTTTTTTACCCTCTCTGAATCTTAAACGCACACACACAATTCACCCGGTCATTTCATCCTTGGGATTTAGAAGTGACAGTTCCATTTACCCCATGGAGAGCTGGACTCTCTTCAACCACTTCCATCTGTTTTGATGAGCAGAATGAAGTAATGTGTCTCCATGGGAAGTGGCTTTGAAATCAGCTTTCTTTTAAAGGATTCATAATTGAATTAGTAGAAACGGCTCACACAGATATATTCAGATTTATATAGCACCATGTAAAGCTTATGTAAGGGTTTAATGGAATAGTATACAGCTTTTTCTCAACACAAAACTTATTAACTACAGAAATTACTACACTTTCAACCAATTTTCGATCACCTTGTCCCTCTAAAATGTCCTTAATTTGAAATATTTTTCCATAAAAGCTTATCTTTCATGCCAGAAGGACTTTAATCAGAGTAGGTGTTGCAATTTTTTTTCAGTGGCTATCTTGCGTGGGAACTACTCTTCAGATATTCCCTTAATGTTATTTCATCAGGCCATCACTCGCCAGCTTTAGATGCAAATTAAAATTCCGGCTACACTCACCCACATCTAGAGAGATGGAGACGACACACAGCAAAAATGTGCCCCAGTATCTCGTTTCTCTCTGGGAAAAAAACATAAAACACTCAGGAATGTGGAGATGCTCTAAATCTATCTGCAATCCACCCAAACACACACACACACACACACACACACACACACACACACACACAGACATTATTGTACTTCTATCTTTGTGAGGACCCTCATTGGAACAGTTAATTCCCTATCAAGGTTATAATAGTTTTGTATTCAAATTCAGTTAGTTTTAATGAGCTTTTAGAGTGAGTTTTCTAGTTTTAGTTTAATGTTTATTTATTTTAAATGCGTTATTTTTAGTTTACTTTGTAGTTTTTTGTAATGGGGTATTTGTTTGGTGGGAGATTAAAAGAGGTCACAGTAAATTTTGCCTTTATTTCCTTTGTCAACTTTTTTCATAGATAATGAAGATGGATTAGACAAAGACGAAAACGAAGGACATTTTCACTATAATTTTAGTTAGTTTTGTAACCACACAATACAGTTTCAGTTAATTATCATTATCATGTAACCTTTAACCCTTAAAACAAAGTCTGAAATCTAAAAAAAGCCTTTAAAGAAGTGAGGACCGGCCGAAATCTCCTCACTTTGCAAAAATGTCCTCACTCTGTTGGTTAAAAATGTGTTCCGGTCCTCACAATGTAGGAAGTACAAGAACAC
Source organism: Centropristis striata (assembly GCF_030273125.1). Taxonomy (NCBI): domain Eukaryota; kingdom Metazoa; phylum Chordata; class Actinopteri; order Perciformes; family Serranidae; genus Centropristis; species Centropristis striata. The sequence goes on along the minus strand of NC_081523.1, from coordinate 40,839,827 downwards.
ACACACACACACACACACACACACACACACACTCACACACACACACACACACACACACACACACACACACACACACAGACGTGTGCCTCCATCCAGCAGTCCCATTACTGCCGTTAGAGGATTCCAGCAGTAGTGACCACCCTGGTGGCAGATCAATAAGCTGCCAGCAGCACATAATAGTGTCAGCTAGCCAACAATGCAGTCAATGCTGAGAGGAACAATGCTCCATGTAATATTTAACCCATAGACTGTATATGAATAATGACGTAGTGTCACCCATTGGTTTGTGGCCCGTTGGAAGCATCGAGTTCAGCGTTATACTCGTCTCCATCTTGTTTCCGATACAGGAAGCAGACCATATTTGGACTGTGGAGGAGGAGAGGGATCTGATCACTGACTACAGCCTCTCTACACCTCAACCTGACTGAGAGAAGCTGCTGCTAATTCATGTTAGCATTAGCTGGGATGTTAGCTTTGGCTAGCAAAAAAACAAAATCAAAATGTTTGTTACTGACCTCAGAAAACTGAGCAGCGACTCCTTGGAGTGTCTGTTAGTCCAACCAAACACTGAACAAGACATTTACTGAACAAAACGTTCAAATAAACTGTCATTAAGTGAAAATACAGTGAAAGGGTCAAAGTTATGAGACCAAACGCTGAACGTTCTTTTTAACTTTATTGACACGTTGCCGTGGATACGCATTGCTCTGCTTCTCTCCTGATGACGGCTCGCCTTGTTAGTGACCTGTCAATCAAAGGTAGCCCCGCCCCAAATCATACGATTCTTTATCTTCTATTTTCTTCTAAATGGGGCCATTATTAGAACTATTGACATCAAATTGTCTTGAAGAAGATTTTTTACTAGTGATTGAGACCATAGTGTTGTCCTGAAAAATGTTTCATTTTGATACTGTCTCTTCCTGCTCTAAAAAGAGAAAATCTTCCAGGGACTATATTTGTACTATATTTGGTGCAAAACATATTTGTGTACCTGTATCAAACAATGTGAAGTTGTGGACAAAATTAAAATATGTGCAAATCTGAATGTGAACTTGTGCAATAAATGTTCAATGTATGTGAAATAATTTCTCACAAAAATATTTGTGTTCTTTTAAAACACAAACACATTCAATAAGTACAACTGGAATCTCCCCCACCAGTCACAGATTCTGTTTCCTTCAACTACAAATCACAAATCGCTCCACTCCACTGAGGTCTGTGGTGCACAACGATCTGTGCATTCAGTCTATGGAGCAAAAGGCGGGTGTTGATCTGAGATGGACTGATCCATCAGCCAATCAGAGGAGAAAAATGTGAGCGTGTCAGTTTTTTTATCTGTGCACCTGTAATTAAGAATTTATGAATGTGTAAGTACACAACTCATAGTATGGGACTTCAAATTTACTGATACACATTGTAACCCAGGTGAAGAAACGCACTTGGGATTAGTTAAAGAATAAATTATTAAATTGTTATTAGGGCCTCGGGGCAATCTCCCCAGCACTGGTCCCATACAGCAATATCTGTAGGGACCAGTGCTGCACTACTGTTATACTGTGGATTTCTTCTTATTCCTCTTCCGGACGCAATTTCGTCCCGCTACTAACAAGGCGAGCCGTCATCAACAAATTATATATCAAAACGTGCGGTTTGATCGGGATCGGTGTGCTATTACTTTTCTCTACGGAATATGAATTTTTCGCGACAAACCAAAATTTTGCATTGAAATGAATGGGACGGCCGACAAAAAATGAGCAAAAAAGAACATTAATTGAAGATTTTCAGACGTCTACTTCTCCGGCGTAATTTCACCTAGAGACTCCATTTAAACTTTAAACAGTAGACACAAGTCTTGTGTATTGGTGTATTACTTTGCGTTTCGATAGGTCATATAGTTTTTTATCAATCCCTGTTCAATGACCATGATCATTTTTGGAGAAATTCTGAGATTATAATGGGTGTGTATTGCACGGAATGTTCGTGTCACAGTGTGTGATGTCATCACTCAGAGTGTAGAGGGAGAGGTAAAACTGTCAAAAAATAAATTTGAAAACTGCGCTCCAGGCCGCAAATTCCACTCTACAGAAATAATTTATACATAGAAACGTAGGAAAATTTGTCTTCTCACTCACAATCCTCTGGTAAAGCTGTCAGAGTTATAGTTTGGGCGTACGACGCAAAGATGCGCCACCAAAACCACCAACAGCCTCATTGGGTCCCATATTAAAAACGCAGGAAGATTTCGGAAAAAGTGAGATTTAACTGTTTTTTTAGATCGCTCTAACAAAGCTATTTTTTCATTTTTCTTAAAAAAAAAACATATGTAGAGGTTCAGGAAGAACTCAGGACGCTCAAAGTGAAGTCGGATCAATGATAGGTATTATGGTTTTGCCAAAAATGCTTTCTGCTTGAGGCCAGAAATTTCACTCTGCCCACCTCTGGCTGCTGTCACTCTGCCAGAAGATTCCACAGCTGTTAATTCCGTTGATTGCTCTGCTCTGATTGGTCGACCCCAACGCTTTGATGCTTTGATGTGATTACAGTTACAGATACACGCACGCACACACACACACACACACACGCACACACACACACACACTGGTCATTTAATGTAATAACAGTTAAAGATACACGCACACACACACACACACACACACACACACACACACACTGGTCATTTAATGTAATAACAGTTAAAGATACACGCACACACACACACACACACACTGGTCATTTAATGTAATATCAGTTAAAGATACATGCACGCACACACACACACACTGGTCATTTAATGTAATAACAGTTAAAGATACACGCACACACACACACACACACACATATGCGCGCGTAAGCGCGCACACTCCTCCAGATACAAATGTTTCACACACACACACACACACATTTTGAGGTTAAAGGTCATAGGTTGCTGTATAAATAAATACTTGAAGAGGAATGCTTGTTGTACGTGTGCTCCTTGTATATTATATAGTATCATAACATTACTAGTATTAATTGTTTGAAATCTCTGAAGAATCTCATCATAGTGTACACACACCGGCAGTAGCCCCCGTGGCCCTTTCAAAATTTCCCCCAGAGGAAATTTTCTAGTTATGTTTGTTGTATCGGTAAAGTTTCAGAAATCCGATTGTATTTGAATGCACCATCCAGCCCTCTGACCCTTAGCAGCCAATCAGGTGTTGCGCAGGCCACGTTCAGTGCCGGCGCGGTGTTTTCTGTTTTTTTTTTTCTCTGACTTGAGCCACGAGAGAGAGCCGCAAAAAAAGCTAAGACACACGAGGAAAAGAAGAGGAATAAGAACAAAGTTAACCCTATAAAGCCTGAACCATGAAATAATTGCCAGAAAATTCAATTTTTGTAAAAACTGAGTGCTTATTAACCTGCTGACGAATTTTAAGAAATAAATAAATTGCATATATGAATTCTAATTTGTATCATATTTGATACATCAGGTCTTTTTCTGCAATTTGTTGCTCACAGTTTGTTTTTCTCGAACTAACAAAAACATATAAACCCTAACATATTTAACCTATTAAGACTTTGACTTTTCCTTTTTCCTCAAACATGCAAAATACATATTTTTTCCATATAACACAACATCATACATCTGCTGATATGAAGTTTTTTAATGCAGCAATGACTGATCCATTTTTGGAACCTGCATATCATTTTTGCTACATCTGGTATTTTTGTGCAATTTGTTGCTCAGTTTGTTTATCTTCAACACATGTATACATCAGGTTTTTGATGATGTAGAGGTCTCAAAAATAACTGTATCTAATATGATACACTTGGCTTTATAGGGTTAAACGACTTTGCAGAAGAGGAGAGTTTGCCGGTAAGACGAGTCGTTTATTGAGAAAAAATGCTCGTTGGTACTTACAACGTCGTCATGCTAATGCTAACTCGCTATCTCGTGGGCTACGGGAGTGGCCCTTTCCACCTGCAGAGCCGCTGCGAGCCTCGTCAACAGCGTGTTTGATTTTGTCCACCCAGAGCAACGGTGAGAAACACGTTAGCTGCTCTGATGCTCATTTTTGCTCTCAGCATGCTGGAAAAATAGCGGTGGTGGCATTAAAATCAAGTCAGAGAAATAATATAATGGTGTAATGTTTTGTATAAATGTATTGAGTATATTTTATGCCAATTTATACATTTAAAGGGATCTGTTTGGTTCTATTGCAAAGTTAAAAAAAAGGTAATTTTGTTATATGTGAGGGCACAATTACAATTTATTTTGTAAATGTAAAGCACTTATGTATTTTATTTAATTTCAGTCATGAGTTTAAAGTTAAACTAGAGGGTAATTTTTCTTGCAGTTTCTCACATTATTAGGCCTGTAGTGTGAGAATACTTAAGCATATTTCCTAAATATCTCTGAAACCTCATGTGTATTGTTTACAATGTAATTACAAATTGTTTGGTTTGACATGGTTATATACATATATGTTGAATTATAATGGTTACTTACCATAAATATTGAGATGCTGTCACATGAGCGGTATGAAGTGAGTTCTGAAAATGTTTAGTGCTCAGAATTGATTTGATACATTTGAACTTTAAAGTTGTACAACTGAAGAACTGAACTGAACTAAAGATTTAATAAGATTTGATGAGATTTATGTGCAAGATTGATAAAACATTTAGTATACTTGTACCTTATGTCTGTAAATGATGCATCTGACAGAATATAGATTGAATAGAGTGTAATATTAACTTATATGACCTTGTCTATAGGTCAGGTTTTAAGGAGACGGGGAAATCCCGGATCTTGGCAGAAGGCGAGCCGGAGGCGTGAGAAGCACATTGAAGGCGACACACATACACATATACACAAACACTTTCCTGAGTTTTAAGGATCAAAACAGGTACCTGCAACACTTTTACTATTAAAGGGCCCCAACGTGCACACTTTTTGGATGCTTTTTGGACATTTGTTTTGACACTTTTGGACACTTTAAGGTTGTTTTGTTTACATGTTTAGTTTTGGTAATATTTGGTATCTTGTATATTTTCCTGCAAGGTAGCTATTTTTCTTATTTTGCTGTACAATACATGAGTGGCTACTCAAACTCAAATTTTCTTGTCTGAATCATTATTGGTTGCTCAACATTGGCTCCTAGCGAATTTAGTTTTCTTCTGATACTGGTCTCATTATTGGTTTAATCTATTTATATACTGTAATTCTCTTTTAAATTCCTAAACTTGGTTACAACATACACAATCACTGTACTACTACAAATTCCACTGTTAGAGGCGCTTCAATGTACACTACTAAGAGCTGCAGTGCATTTGGAAAGAATTTAGACTCCTTCAGTTTTTTCACATTTTGTTATGTTGCAGACATGCATAAATAATTTCAATGATTTTTTTTTCCCATCATGAATCTACACTTAATACACCGTAATGACATACACTACCGGTCAAAAGTTTTTTTTTGGTCATTTTGTGTCTTTTTTTAGTCCTTTAGTCCAACATAAAATGTGATTTTGAATCTTTTTTTTTACTTTCAAAACACTATCATGCTCAATAAAGAATTTTAAAAGTTGCAAATGTGCATTCATTTCAGAGTACACTGAGACATTAAACTGCATCATTTTCAATTAAATTCTGGAAAAGTTGGTGTGTTCTTAAACTTTTGACCAGTAGTGTACCTTCATACTTTTAGCTCGGACACAAAATGCATAAACTGACAAACTAATCTGTAACACGACAGCGTATCAATAATGCTTTCTTTAATAATTTAGAACTGAGGGGTTTTTTTAACCCATAAGAACCCACGGTGACACGGTGTCACAAACATTTAAATGTTCTAGTAATGTTCATGAATGTTTTCTCAAGTACATAAGTCTGTTTTCAGTGTCCTACAGCTACAGTAGCTTGTTGAGACACCTTCCAATAAGGCAGTGTTATTTATATTTATTTATTCTCCATTTATTATTATTTTGTTACTTAAAAACAAATCTGAAATGGAATTTGTTGTCTAACAGCACTATTAAAGTCACAATTGTGATATATGTGGTGGAGATGCAAAGAAAAAGGCAAATTTGAGTTTCTGTAAGCAGAAAAGGTGTCTAGTTTATTCATTTAAAAATAAGATATATCATAAGGTCCACTTGGTCTATGGTATATCCCCCATCATTTTCCTTTTTAAGGATTACTGGCTCTGGGTTCTTACGGGTTAATACCAGGTTCTGGTACCCATGCCTCTAAGTTTTCCTTCCAGTCGAGAAAATGTGAGGACGTGCCCTTCAGAGTGCACTAATGGAAGGAATACATGATGCAGGCCATATACAGTGGCCTGCCCTACATGTGAGATAACGTTCTGCACTCAGACAGCCTGAGCTCCTCATCACTAGTAGGTACGCTTCAGATTGGTAGGCCTGTCTCGCCCATGGGGAATGAGCGAGTACGAGACACATGCCGAGATGGGATAGACTGGTGCCTAATGAGTGTAGTCAATGAATCTTTGATTGAGTCAGTAAGTCAGGAGTCTTCCCCTGGCAGTGAGGCTACCAGTCTCCCTGCTGTGGACTTGCATGCAGATGAGCTGCATGTAATCACAAGACAGCCTACCTAACATACACACATGCATGCATGCACACATGTTGGCATGCAAACACACACGCACAAACACACACACGTGTGAAATGCTAATTAAGAATACATGGCTTGGCTTATGTGAGGGCCTGCAAATTTGCATATATTCCTCCATACCCTGGAGGTGCTACTGACAATCGCATGCTACTGTGCAGCAAATACACATGCAACATACAGCCGAGTACAGTATAATTATGTAAACTGTGCAAAGGAAATAACCAGAAGCATTGTCATCTCACTGGAAAACAAACTGACAAATGGATTGTGATCTACACGACCTTTGTCTGCAGTAATGAGACAATGTGACAGTAATCTAACCAACAACCACTTGATGAATCTCTGACAAAGACACGAGACGAGACACAATAGAAACAAATCATCCACCAGCTAAAGGTCAAACTCCTCCTTTTGGCGTGGCTCTGCTGTTATTGAGGGATTCATTGATGCTTTCCAGGTTTCAAGCTCTCTGGGGTTTTAAATGCAATGTGATTGGGAGGCAGGCCATCGTGCTGCCCTTTAGGCCCATCAATTATGAATGGACATTTGTTGAAAAGCCTTTTGGTGAATGGTGTATAGGGTGCTGGAAACTGCTTTTGACGCTCCCAGACATTAGATAGACAAATACAGAAAGGTTATGTTGAATAAATAAACACATTTAAAACTCAAAGGATAAATAGAAATATATGTACATATGATATAAAATGGCTGTTTCCAGGTGGACAACACATGTTGGATTGTAACAGATAGGGCATGATGGGAAAGGAAATGATTTTCACTGTGCTGTTGAGATTAACAGGCCATGCTTAAGGCTGACAGAGTTTCCTGGTGTGTAGCTGACCCTTACCAGACAGAGCTGTTGATGTTTAGCTGTGCCCTGTGGATGGCAATGATGGTCTTCCAGTCACGATGTTGGTTGGTTCATCACTTTGGTCCAGAGTTAACCCTTTATCAGGCAAAGAACCATATTTGGTAACTTGAGCGGACATCTATAACAGGTCTCCTCGCTCTCCGTGAGCTCATAGAACCACATAGTGACACTGTGGCATCTGACCAATCAGTAAATCATACAAGATTCAAGCTTTCCTTTATTGTCATTGTATTAAAAAAGTATAAAACTAAATGTACGTGTGCTTCTCACATATAAGGTGCTTTAAAAAAGACATTCAAACATTACGCATATGTAATAAGTATTCTAAAAAGATGATAAATAGGTAAAAGATAAAGTGGTGATAGATGCAAAGAGACTATAATAATAACTAGAAAATTTCCTCTGGGGAAATTCTGAAAGGGCCACGGGGGCTACTGCCGGTGTGTGTACACTATGATGAGATTCTTCAGAGATTTCAAACTATGCCCTTTAACCTCAAAATGTGTGTGCGTGTGTGTGTGTGTGTGTGTGTGTGTGTGTGTGTGTGTAGCGAAAATCGCATAAAGTTACCTGTGTGTGTGTGTGTGTAGCGAAAATCGCATAAAGTTACCTGTGTGTGTGTGTGTGTGTGTGTAATTAAAATCACATAAAGTTACCTGTGTGTGTGTGTGTGTATGAAGCATGTGTATGCATGTGTGAGGATTGTGCGCACTTTAGTGTGTGTGTGTATCTGTAACTGTAATCACATCAAAGATCAAAGCAATCAACAGAATTAACTGCAGCTGTTAATATTCCGAAAGAGTGACAGCAGCCAGAGGTAGACAGACTGGAATTTCTGGCCTCGAACAGAAAGCATTTTTGGCAAAACCATAATACCTATCATTGATCCGACTTCACTTTGAGCGTCCCGAGTTCTTCCTTATCGTCTACATATGTTTTTTTAAAAAAAAATGAAAAAATAGCTTTGTTAGAGCGATCTAAAAAAATGTTAAAAACTCCCTTCTTTTAGAAATCTCCCTGCGTTTTTAATATGGGAGCCAATGAGGCTGTTGGTGGTGTTGGTAGATCATCTGTGCGTCGTACACCCAAACTATAACTCTGACAGCTTTACCAGAGGATTGTGAGTGAGAAGACAAATTTTCCTACGTTTCTATGTATAAATTATTTCTGTAGAGTGGAATTTGCGGCCTGGAGTGCCGTTTTCAAATTTATTTTTTGACAGTTTTACCTCTCCCTCTACACTCTGGCGATGATGTCACACACTCTGACACGAACATTCCGTGCAATACACACCCATTATAATCTCAGAATTTCTCCAAAAATTATCATGGTTATTGAACAGGGACTGATAAAAAACTATATGACCTATCGAAACGTGGATTAATTCACCGATACACAAGACTTGTGTCTACTGTTTAAAGTTTAAATGGAGTCTCTAGGTGAAATTATGCCGGAGAAGTAGACATTTAAAAATCTCCAATTATTGTTCTTTTTCGCTCATTTTTTGTCAGCTGTCCCATTCATTTCAATGCAAAATTTTGAGCAGTTTTTCGCGACTTACGTCGTGAAAAATTAGTATTCTGTAGAGAAAAGTAATAGCACACCGATCCCGATCAAACCGCACGTTTTGATATATAATTTGTCCTGCAACTCTTCAAGTTGTAGGACTAGTAGCGGGACGAAATTGCGTCCGCAAGAGGTAGAAGAAGAAATCCACAGTATAACAGTAGTGCAGCACTGGTCCCTACAGATATTGCTGTATGGGACCAGTGCTGGTGAGATTGCCCAGAGGCCCTAATAATAATGACTCAATTGACCTCGATTTGCAACATAAAAATGAAACATTTTGCAAAAAGTCTTGTAATGTCCTCCACTAACACTTCAGGGTTGAATTTTCAATTTCCAGGAGTCCCTATAAAGGGTTAATATTGTATATTGTAGTTTTTGAAGGTTAAACATAGGACCTTTTTTTCTAAAAATGGGGAACATAGGGATGACCCCGCTGGCGCTAGTGTTACCTAATGACTCATTCTGACTCCCAATACATTCTGCTTATCACTGTCTACAAAAAACATGATGACAGCCAAAATATTGAACTCTCAGGCTTCAAAACCGAAGTCCACCAACCAGTGAGTGACATCACGGTGACTAAATTAGTTATTTTCATACAGTCACACGTGTGACTAACGTTAGAAAATAATATTACCTGGATTGCTGTGTCTGGTATCATTGCTCTTGCTTGATGTTAGCAAAGTTGTTTTTTACTAGATTTTGATCACATAAGTAATGTAATCATAACTAATGGAAGTGTACAGCTGCAAAGGAATCTTGAAAACTTATTTAAATTATTCATCAAGATGACCCATTCTAGCCCCTTATAGTCTAGACGGAATTGTCCAAAAAGTGAAAGTGAGGAGCATTTATGGGTACAAGTCGGGAACTGGCCTACTTTACTTATTTCAAGGGTGCTGAATCCAAAAAAAAATGGTTCCCAAGCGAAATTTTGAGTTTTTGACCTTCTCATTTGCATATCAAAATGGCAGCCGTTGGTCATTGGACCATTTCCCCTTAGTTTTTTTGTAAGTAGGCAATCAAAGATGAGGAAAATAAGTTTCTGGATCTAATGGAGGCTCAGTGTCTTTATATATATATATATATATATATATATATATATATATGCAAAATACAAACTTTTAAGGTGAAATTAAGCATTATTTGTGTCATTTTTTAAGGCCGACATAAATATTCAATCAATATCACTTTTAAATGTTCCAGTTGGTATTTTGCATATATATATATATATATATATATATATATATGCATAAAAAAGACACTGAGCCTCCACTATATCCTTGCTCTGACTCTAGACTATAGATCCAGAAACTTAATTTCCTCATCTTTGATTGCCTACTTACAAAAAAACTAAGGGGAAATGGTCCAATGACTGTGCAAGATGGGCAACTTGGTGGCCATTTGATACAATTTAGAAGGTCAAAAACTCAAAATTTCGCTTGGGAACCATTTTTTTTGGACTCAGCACCCTTGAGATATGTACGGTAGGCCGGTTCCTGACTTGTACCCATAAATGCTCCTCACTTCTTATAGGAGGCCTTTTTTCTGAAATCCGTCTAGACTATTAGAAGAGTCCACAGATCTGCAGGGACCAAGGGCATTGCATACTGTGTACCAGCTTTCTGGCAGATTTACCTGATCCTTTTCCTGAAAAGGTACTGCATGTGTGGCCCCAAGGGGCTCAGGAGGTCATTGTGCCAAGCATGGGGCTACTGGCCCTCACTTGTGGGAGTTGGTATGACATGTGATGCAGCCACAGGAATACTGATGATGTTAGCCTGTTTGACTGGCAGCCCAGTCCCACATGTAACATACACACATAATCCACCTGCAATGCTAAACCATCCTGACAGGTCCAACCCCCAGGACAGCATCTTAGGATGCATGGAGCACCAACAAAAGTGAGCCATTACCATGTAATGTTTCTGTTTCTTTTTATGTCTGTAATCTGGATTGCAAAATGAGATATTCAGACTAATACATGAGGCTGATTTGCCTTTGATTAGAAAAGTGGAAATCAGACAATCAGTGTTGGTTCATTTTCAGTATGATGCAGACTGTTTGACTGACAGTTAATTTCACTTGTTGTCTGTGGGATGTCATTATTCATTCATCCAATTACAACATTATGATTGGATTCATCGGAGTGTCTGTAATAATGTGATCATCATACTGTGTTTTATCCAGGACTTAATTTGTCCCACTGGTCTGCGGTTTCACTTAGCACTTTTATCTTGTTCAATTTATTGGCAAGAAAATTGCCTGACTCAAAGCCACTGATTGTCAGCACAAATTACAGCTTCATTGAAATTTTGTATTATCTGTTAAAATTAATTAAAATAATTTGAATTTTTCTATGTTTTTTCTATTTTTTCAAGATTTGCTTGCAGCGACATGTGAAGGCAGCTGTGGACTCAGGTTGACGGCTGGACAGATGTACCTTGACAAGCCTGAATTCCCTCCAGACAAAATCTGGGAATCCAATCATGCAAGAATAAAGAGGATATAACAGCCTGCCGCCCCTCCCTGGATATTTCACAAGCAACATGTGAGTCAGAGGAAATGGATCGAAGTGGTTAATTGTTTTTAGAGTGAGTTTGCTAGTTATATATATGTACATTATGTACATTTATTTACTGTTTAAAATGTCTTTTACAACGTCTTTCTAAGAAGTTTTTTGCCGTAAACCTAGGTCTGTGGTTTTGTAGCCTAAATTTACAGAAACTGAAGCCTTTTTTACAACCGTGTGCTACTTTTAGAACGACCCATGGTACCGTGAGCTGCGAAACGCTCATTTTAACAAATTCTCATATGTGTCGTTGTGGGTGGACTATTACAGGACTGACACATCAATGACTGAAGTGCCCTTAAGCAAGGCTCCTTATCCCACCACTGCCTGGGCGCAGAAACGTTCTGCCCACTCCTCCTAAGCACGGTGTGTAAAAAGGATGGGCTAAACGAAGAGGTTAAAAACATTAGGCATTCATTATGTGAGAAAGAGCTGCAGTGCATTCGGAAATAATTTAGACCCCTTCAGTTTTTTCACATTTTGTTATGTTGCAGACATGCATAAATCATTTCAATGATTTTTTTTCCCCCATCATGAATCTACACTTAATACACCGTAATGACATACACTACTGGTCAAAAGTTTTAGAACACCACAATTTTTCAATTTTTTAATTGAAATTCAAGCAGTTCAACTCCAATGAACAGCTAGGGAGGGTACAAAGGTAAGTGGTGAACTGCCAGAGTAGGCTTTACTGCTGGCGGCCATGTTTTCCGCTACTTCCGTAAACACTGAGCACGCTCGCTGCGTGTGACGTCGTCGTGTCCTCCAATGTGCATGCGGGACACTTTTGGTACGTTTAAAGTTCACACTGGAGATCACATACAAGTCACATTTAATTGGAAATGTGAACGACCTTGCAAAAAAATCGGATTCCACAAAAAAATCAGAATTGAGCATTAAGCCCTGCTGTCTGAACGTAGCCTAAAACTGGACCTCACATGCAAAATTGATGGAAGTGCACCATTGAAATCATTCATTCATTATCCTAAAGCGCTTATCAGCACTCGTTTGGAGCTGGAGCCGATCCCAGCTGACATTGGGCGAGAGGCAGATACTCCCTGGACAGATCTCAGACTACAGCAGGGCTGACATATATACAAACAATCACACTCTCATTCACTCCTATGGGCAATTTAGAGTCACCAATTAAACCTAAGTGCATGAAGCCGGAGGACCCGGAGAGCCCCAGAAGAGCCGCAGGCGGGAGTCGAACCGGCGACCCTCTTGCTGTGAGGCGAGAGCGATAACCACTAGACCAATGGAAATAAGAAATAAAATATTTAAATAGAGACACTAATCTATTTCCAGTACTCTGAGGCTGATATAAACAGAAGTAATTTGAAAGCAGCCAGCAGCACCAATGGTAAAGGCCAATCACTTAACCTGTAGAGGCCCAGGTAATAATGCTGCAAGCAGCTGGTGATTACACATTAAAAACTCAGATTATATTTATTTCATGCGGTGATAAACTGAGGATTTATTCTCCTGACTAAAGCTGTTTTTGTGTACATGCATGCATTCCTGTGTGTACTGTGGAGAGCCATGCAGCGTTCCCTCAACATCACGGTAATGAGAGCAGCTCGTTGCGGCTTCAGGGAAGTTTAAGGAGGAAGTGTTTCAGCCTCAGGAAATTATGAGGCAAAAAATATTTTATTAATGTGTCATTAAAAATTGATTCATGTTCATTACTTTCTCTGATAACTTTCACCCACTTCGTATGCAGAGAGAGAGAATGTAATTTCCTCCAAGAAGAGGCATTAGTGGTTTGATGCAATAAGCTCTAAATATTCTTTTGCCGGGAATGGCTGAGTTAAGAATCTGCCAATCAGCACACAGAGCTATTAAAGACTCAATTATCATGATACTGCTGTCTCAATTCAGAGTTTAGTGAGAAGATTGAAAAATGTCTTGGCTTGGAATGTTTTTTGTAATGTTACAACACCATAAAGACATTAGTAGAGATATGCTTTACATTGCATGTTGCATACATGTACATTACATGGGTCCAAACTTATGGAAGTGAATTTCAAACAGAGAGTCACGTGATCCAGAACTGAATACGTATTTTTTGAACATTAAAGCATGTAAACAATGTTCAAAATACCAGTCTGAACCAAGGCTATTGTAGTTAACGAAAACTAACGAAAAAACAAAAAAAAGAAAATTGAAAAAACATTTTCATTAACTGAAATAAAAATAAAAACGATAACTAACTGAAACTGTATTTTGTGGTTACAAAACTAACTAAAATTAACTAAAATTATAGTGAAAATGTCCTTCGTTTTCATCTTTGACAACTTTTTTCATCCGTAAACCTTTTTGGTTGATATGAAATCTATTTCATCTATCTGGTTTTATGACTTAATAAACTTATTGGGGCTGAGATGGATCAGACAAAGGAAATAAAGGAAACATTTATTGTGACCTTATTGAATCTGGACCCAACAAATACCCCATTACAAAACAACTACAACTAATAAAAACTAAACTACAACTAATAAAAACTAAAACTAATAAAAACTAAACTAAAACTAACCTTTTTCCAAAAAAACCCAACTAATTAAAACTAGCAAACTCACTCTAAAAACGAATTAAAACTAACTGAATTTGAAAACAAAAAATCACAACAAAATTAAAACTAAAACTAATGAAAAATTATTAAAACTATTATAACCTTGGTCTGAACCTGAATATGAGAATAGTTTTATGAATAGCGGCTCTGCTAACCTGTGACTTTTTCAGAAAAATGATAAAAGGATATTATTGCTCTAAAACTCATAACCAACTCTTCACTTGCTTTCACTGTTATTTGATTTTAATGTGACATGGAAATGTATGTAACAATAAACTATTAAATACATAAATAAATAAAAAAGAAGTACATGCAACAATATGTGCTGTATTTCACTTTAATTCTTTGTTTGATTTTTTTCTTATTCAGGCATTTGAAATCTTCCATACCAAACCAAAACTAAGACCATGCTTGTTCATACACTGTAAAAACCAGCAGCTGTGGTTGCCAGAACTTTACCGTAATAAATATGGTGCAACTTTTTATACTATTACGGTAAAATGATATTAGCACTGTTGATTTCATGTTTAAGATTGCCATTTTATTCCATATTTTACTGTAAAAAAGAAAACGTTTTTCAATCAAAAGAAACTCTGTTCTGCCATATAATTGACAAGAAAATACTAATTATAATTATAAATGCCGCATAATACAAAGATTTTAACATTAAATATCACAGTATATTTCTGTTAGAGATATGGTGTTTAGTCCATTTAAAAGTGAGAAAAAGTATTTTTACAAAAAATAAATGCAAAAATTATAGTGGTGGCTTGTATATATATTACAATATATTTTGTTACAAACAAGGTGCCAGTGTATTTTACAGTGGAGTTATGTATTTAAAAAAAAAACAGTTTTGGCTGATATATATATTTACAGTGTTTCATTGTTACTGAAACTGAATTAACTCATTTATCATTTTACGGTATTTTACTGTCATGGTTTAGCAGTTTTTCACCGTAAAATCTACAGACATTTTTTACAGTGTACTTCATACAGTATTTCTTAACATTTACTGAAGATGGTTTCTGCTTGGAATGTAATGAATCTGCGGATTGTAAACTCTGCCTCTGACACACATAGCTTTACCAAAGCTCCTTAAATCTCTCCCTAATTCTCTCAGTCCTGGAAAAGAGCAATTGCACATATTTCCTGTGCATACTATGAATACATAGGGGACTTGCACCAGATAAACTGGGTACTGTCCCAGATCCAGACATTCTTCTTTCACCTCTTTTCCTGCATCTGTTCTCTCTAATGGCTGTGAATGGCTGGGAGTGTTGAAACATGTGAGGGTTTAAGAGCTGAAGAGGAATAAAGAGCCGTCCTTACCTTCGCCCCGGTCCTCAGAAGAAGCGCCCCTCCTCTTCTTTCAAAGGGAAGGACAGAACTGCACCAACCCCCACACATTTCCCTGGCTCAGATGTTTTCCAGCCTGCAGGCTGCAACTCCTCTTCATGGCTCTTATCAGGCTCAGGTAGAACATTAGAGATGATCTGATTCCATCTCTGGAAACCACACGTCTCCAGATCAAACGCACACCTACACATCAGGTGTAAACTGGCCAGTCAGCAGCTGCAGCGTGAAACGGGATTAAAGTGTTTCCACACAACAAAGCTCGGTCCTCAACTATCCCAATTTAAAGGATTTTAATTCCAAAAATCTTAAAAAAAAGAGAGAAAAAGGAATAAATCAGTTAATATATACCGTCCCAGACTAACCCTTGCAGTTTTATGATCTGCTCCCATTTTGATTGATGGCTCTGCTTTAAAGGTGTCATTGACAAATTGATGAATGCAGTGTGATCTGTCAGTGTGTTAAGAGAATTTTAATGACCCCTTAGAGGTCAGAACCGATACCTCAGCAACACTCTGGCTTCTCTCCCTGCACACCTCCTCATGCAGAAACCAATTTAGGACCCTTTCCCATTTCCATTCTATTATTCAAATGTTAAAAGAGTGAATTAATGAGTCTTGCTTCCTGATGGGCTGCTGTTGTCTGCATAGCTTAATTAGAATAATCTATCTTCACGGGTCAGGACACACAGAGCTAACCCTGCTGGAGCATCTCACTGCAGAATGTTCTGTCAGGAGGTTCACGGAGGAAACTGTGGACTGAAAAAAATGTTGAATTAATAATTTTCATAGCAGACATTTTGACTTTGTCGAACAAAGATCTTACTAATTGCTGCACTGCAATTAATGTAATAATTTTTGTTTCATCTGTGACATGTCTGTAGTGAGAACCTGGTCTCACAGGAATCCGTGGAATAACCACGGATTCGCTTAACTCAAAATCCGTGGAATAGCCACGGAATCACTCAAATTTCCGTGAAACTGACACGGATTTGGCTACAATGCAAGTTAATGACAGTCATATCCCGTGGCTATTCCATGGATATTTGTTCCTATTGGTTTGTTCCAAGTCACGTGACTTTCAAGGTCCCGGCGGTCAGAACAAAAAACATGGCGGACAGTTCTCTCATTTTTAGTGAAAAAAATCAATATTTTGACTTAGTTTCTGCATAAAAATGGATTTTGATCACATTTCTAGCGAGAAATATGTTTTATTTTCTAAATATTCACTCAGTGAATGTACATAATCACTTTGTATGTTGGAATAGCCACGGGATATGACTGGCATTAACTTGCATTGTAGCGAAATCCGTGTCAGTTTCACGGAAATTTGAGTGATTCCGTGGCTATTCCACGGATTCCTGTGAGACCAGGTTGGTAGTGAATTAAGTCTGTGTATGAAATTGCGTACTAACATATGCTGCCTACTCCATCACTATATACTGATATCAATAAATGATTAAGTATGATATTTCCAACTGACTGTGTGTCCAGAACGACTACCACAGCTAGTGTTGCCAGCTCCCTGAGAGATAAAGGGACACCTCATTGGCAGGGCCGGTCGGGTGTAAAAAATGAGAGCAATATTTTGGTTATGAGTGCATATATTATACCGTCTATGTCTGTCTTTTGCTGTTTGTATGCTGCTGTAACACAACAATTTTATGTTATTAATAAAGTGTCTATCTGAGCACAATATATAACGAACTAAACCAGGGATGGGCAACTTAAATGCTGCAGGGGGCCTCAATTTATCATGTTCACTACCACAGGGCATCACTAACCAGATATGATGAAACTGCAACTTTAAATATGTTTACAGTGCAGTAACTTAACATATTTCATGCTCTAATGCATGTTTAACAGTATAAATAGGAATACAAAAGGTTTGAAGCAAATAAAAAATAACCACTTACTGTGATTTTTTTCTTTTTGTGTCATTTTGTGTCTGTTGTGTCTTTTTAGTTATTTTGTGTCTTTTTTTTTGGTCTTTTTGTGTCTTTTTTTTTGTCATTTTGTGTCTTTTTTTGGGTCTTTTTGTGTCATTTTGTGTCTGTTGTTCTGTCTTTTTTAGTCATTTTGTGTTTCAATATTAAATATGTTTACAGTGCAGTAACTAAACATATTTCATGCTCAAATGCATGTATAAATATATTCAGTATAAATAGGAATACAAAAGGTTTGAAGCAAATAAAAAATAACCACTTACTGTGATTTCTTTTTTTTTTAGTCCAAGAACAGCAGACCAACATTAATTGCAAGAAGTAATTTTGTGCATTTTTACACTGCACTTTTAAGATTTCATGCTCAAATACATGTAGTTGTACTGAGGGCCACTTCAGGTGAGGGTGAGGTCCGTATGTGGCCCCCAGGCCTCCAGTTGCCCATCCCTGGACTAAATTATTGCTACTGCCTGACATTGTAGAACATTTTTGTGTTATTAAAACAACAATTTCTCAGCACTGTGCTGCCTTGGTGGTGTAGTGATTTCAAAATGCTTTCTCCCTTTTCATCTTAACCCATAAGAACCCAGACACAGTAATCCTTAAAGGAAAATTATGGACGATATACCACAGACCAGGTGGACCACATAGAACACATTTATGTTTTTAAAAAAAAAATTCTACCCCTAAATGTCAAAGATCTGACGTGTGACATAAATGTTATATTGTGTGTTTATGGTATTTATGTTTATGATATTTTTTCAATTTTAAAAATAAAAAACTAGACACATTTTATGCTCACAGAAACACAAATTTGCCTTTTTCTTTGCATCTCCACAACATTTATCAAAAATTATTTTTCAGATTTGTCTTTAAGTAACAAAATAAGAATAAATCAATAATAAAAAATAACCATTTGCCTTTTTCTTTGCATCTCCATAACATATATCAAAATTGTGACTTTAATTTGTTCATGAAATATGGTCAGAACAAGTTAAATGTAATACAGGACACCTTATTAACAGATTAGAATTGTTAAATGGGTTTAAACTTAGCCCTGGAACAAAAAATAAGCTCTTTGAAATTAGCCACTTTTTCACATTTCTGTTTCCAGTCACAGCCACATTTTGGAGAAGTCACTATATGACCACCACACCAGGTGTTGAGTATGTGTCGCTTAGGGATTTAATGAGTTAATGTGAAGCATAAAGCTGAATATGGGAGATTCTAGAAGATTTAACCCTTTATCAGGCAAAGAACCATATTTGGTAACTTGAGCTTCAGTAAATCATACAAGATTCAAGCTTTCCTTTATTGTCATTGTATTAAAAAAGTATACAACTAAATTTATGTGTGCTTCTCATATATAAGGTGCTTTAAAAAAGACATTCAGACATTACGCATATGTAATAAGTAGTCTAAAAAGATAATAAAGAGTTTAAAGGTAAAAGATAAAGTGGTGATGTATGCAGATGATGTGTTATTGTCTATTTAGGGTTGCTGTGGGAAAGAGACTATCATAAATATAACTAGAAAATTTCCTCTGGGGGAAATTTTGAAAGGGCCACGGGGGCTACTGCCGGTGTGTGTACACTATGATGAGATTCTTCAGAGATTTCAAACAATTAATACTAGTAATGTTATGATACTATTCCTCTTCAAGTATTTATTTATACAGCAACCTATGCCCTTTAACCTCAAAATGTGTGTGTGTGTGTGAAACATTTGTATCTGGAGGAGTGTGCGCGCTTACGCGCGCATATGTGTGTGTGTGTGTGTGTGTGTGTGTGCGTGCGTGTATCTTTAACTGTTATTACATTAAATGACCAGTGTGTGTGTGTGTATCTTTAACTGTTATTACATTAAATGACCAGTGTGTGTGTGTGTGCGTGTATCTTTAACTGTTATTACATTAAATGACCAGTGTGTGTGTGTGTGTGTGTGTATCTTTAACTGTTATTACATTAAATGACCAGTGTGTGTGTGTGCGTGTATCTTTAACTGTTATTACATTAAATGACCAGTGTGTGTGTGTGTGTGTGTGTGTGTGTGTGCGTGCGTGTATCTGTAACTGTAATCACATCAAAGCATCAAAGCGTTGGGTCGACCAATCAGAGCAGAGCAATCAACAGAATTAACAGCTGTGGAATCTTCTGGCAGAGTGAAAGCAGCCAGAGGTGGGCAGAGTGAAATTTCTGGCCTCAAACAGAAAGCATTTTTGGCAAAACCATAATACCTATCATTGATCCGACTTCACTTTGAGCTTCCTGATATCTTCCTGAACCTCTACATATGTTTTTTTTTAAGAAAAATGAAAAAATAGCTCTGTTAGAGCGATCTAAAAAAACTGTTTAATCTCACTTTTTCCGAAATCTTCCTGCGTTTTTAATATGGGACCCAATGAGGCTGTTGGTGGTTTTGGTGGCGCATCTTTGCGTCGTACGC
Organism: Centropristis striata; assembly: GCF_030273125.1. Classification (NCBI taxonomy): domain Eukaryota; kingdom Metazoa; phylum Chordata; class Actinopteri; order Perciformes; family Serranidae; genus Centropristis; species Centropristis striata. Next base: position 40,819,882 of record NC_081523.1, on the reverse strand, counting down.
CCAAACTATAACTCTGACAGCTTTACCAGAGGATTGTGAGTGAGAAGACAAATTTTCCTACATTTCTATGTATAAATTATTTCTGTAGAGTGGAATTTGCGGCCTGGAGTGCAGTTTTCAAATTTATTTTTTGACAGTTTTACCTCTCCCTCTACACTCTGAGCGATGACATCACACACTCTGACACAAACATTCCGTGCAATACACACCCATTATAATCTCAGAATTTCTCCAAAAATGATCATGGTCATTGAACAGGGATTGATAAAAAACTATATGACCTATTGAAATGCAAATTAATACACCAATACACAAGACTTGTGTCTACTGTTTAAAGTTTAAATGGAGTGTCTAGGTGAAATTATGCCGGAGAAGTAGACGTCTGAAAATCTTCAATTAATGTTCTTTTTTGCTCATTTTCTTTCGGCCGTCCCATTCATTTCAATGCAAAATTTTGGGCAGTTTTTACGTCGCGAAAAATTCGTATTCCGTAGAGAAAAGTAATAGCACACCGATCCCGATCAAACCGCACGTTTTGATATATAATTTGTCCTGCAACTAGTAGCGGGACGAAATTGCGTCCGCAAGAGGAATAAGAAGAAATCCACAGTATAACAGTAGTGCAGCACTGGTCCCTACAGATATTGCTGTATGGGACCAGTGCTCGGTGCGATTGCCCCGAGGCCCTAATAATAATAATAATAATAATAATAATAATAATGACTCAATTGACCTCGATTTGCAATATAAAAATGAAACATTTTGCAAAAAGTCTTGTAATGTCCTCCAATAACACTTCAGGGTTTGTTAAAGTGTTTGCTACATGGGTGTCACCATAGGTTCTTATGGGTAAAAGTTGGTGTGCAACATGTCAAAACCTTAATTACAGTGATTATAACAACCTACTATAAAGACAGACATTAGTGTAATTATTGTAAACAAGAAATACAAGCAACACGGTACAAAGCAGAGTTTGTGTAGTTGCAAGTGTCTTTTATTCTTTTCTCAGACACAATAGAGCACATAACCCAGAGCACAGGGGGACTAAAGGGTGATGAGGAGGAGTCCTGATGAAGAGTAACGACTGGTCCAAACCTCTGGACAGACGTGTCATCACTCAGGCTGAGCAAAGCATTTCAGTGGAGTTTTTTTTTTTTTTTTAACTTGCAATAACAAATCACACGTGCACTTCTTATTTGCAATATTAAAAAACACATTTCTATAAATTATTGTTAATGTCGTCGGCGGTGGCGTCTTTCTCATCGGCTGGCGGCTCTGACATCATCCAGCAACGGGTCATTTCACTCCATGATGAATTGCGATGATTTATTTTCCCTTTCTCTACAGTACAAAGCTCCACCTGGGTGTTCAAGTGATTTCAGCTGTCAATTAACCAAATAAAGCGCTTTAACAACACGTCAAAGCTACATTTTGATAAAACACAGTTCTGCAGAAAACAGTAGAAGAAATCACTTATACTGTAAACAGATAGCAATTACAATGTAATCTGATCCACAACAGTAATATATTATTCTTTTATAATTCCCGTCATAGCTCTCATTTATACAACATTGGCTTTAAAGTCAACATCTTTAATTTCTTTACATGACATGTAAGAAAGTATGCTACATAAGCTTTGAATAAGAGATATATATAAAGCTGAATTACCCTTTAAAACACTCCACAATATCAATATTCTTTTTGTGAAACCATAATAGTTATGGCTCAGTCCTTTTGACCTTTTCTACCAACACATTCTACCAGACTCTGTAGTGGATGGACTCAGTACATGAGAACATTTGACTCAAATTTCACTAAAGCAACCAGTTACACCTCCCTGAGATGAAGACCATACTGAAATGAAAGCATCTTAACCAGGAAATAGAACACTGACCACATACAGCTGACTGTATATGGCGCATTACACAGCAAAAGAAAAGATTGCAATTTGTGGAAAAGATCATGTCTTTTAATATCTGTTTAATCTGGGAGGCATCATTTTTGTTTGTTTGTTTGTTTGTTTTGGTTTATCTCGACAGGAGCATCATTTCTGTCTCATGTCTGAGACTTTGGTGCAATCGCTGCGACAAAGTAAAGGCAAGAAACATGAGCAGTCAGTCAGGTTGTACACAAGCTAGCAGTTTATCCAGATTATACAAACCACTGTAAGGCCTGCAAATGTAATAATGCCCACAAACGTAATGAATATCTTCAGTTTTTGAAAACCAACGGATGGAAGCGTCCATAAGAGCATGGTTGTGTTGCTAGGCAACAAGGAATTCACATATCACCATAGCAGCACATCCAGCCTCAAGTATCACCTCAATGCTAAACATATAGCAGCTAGCGGCTAGTGTGCTAGCTAGCGTGGATTGTGTTTTACTTCAAAAACCAAAGTATTCTAGTTTACAGAAGGTCTACCTACCTATAGGCTACCTGGATTTATGAAATGTACTATATTTATAAATATGCTATTGCTACACTTAATGGCAAAAATAGCACTGACTGGTCTGTTGGACTTGAACAAAAATAAACAATATTTTTGTTGCTTAAGCTTATGTATTCAGTCCTTATTCAATGGTATACTAAAAATCCATGTGAAAAAAATGACTTCTCACTGTTCTCAGGTCAAATATTTATATGCGATTAAATTAAATTAATTAATTACAAAGCCTCTAATTAATTAGATTAATTATTTTAATCGAGTCCTGGCCATAGTTATTACATTTGTGGGAACTTATTACAATATTGAAAGTTGAAGATTTCAACTTCCCCACAAACCTAATAGTTATTACATTTGTGGTAAATCTCGTGTTACATTTGTAGTAGCAGCGGCTATTACGTTTGTGGAAAATGTATTACGTTTGTGGGATTATTGCATTAAAAGCTGCAGATATTTATTATGTTTGTGGATTATTACATCTGTGGGCATTATTAAATTCACAGACGTTCCAAACACTTTACTTCCCTGTCAAATCAAAGGGGCACTGCTCGTGTTTTTTGCCTCATAGTGTGACAAATTTGAATGAACCTTTGGAAGCTTTAAAATGATCTTCTGTTCCTGTGTAGATGCAGACACATAATTTTACCCGAGTCACAGACAGAAGTCTATAATTCCATTACAACACATAGTAAGGGTCCGACTGGTGTCATTATTGCCATCGACCCCTTTATGACACAAGGGGATTTAGCTCCACTGCAAGCATGAATGCAACAGAAGCATTTTAGTTGAGTTGCACTGTGTGTACCATACAGAATCTGAAAGGGTAAAGAAAATGATCGACTCATAATTAAAGCCCACAATGCTAAATAATGTAAAAATAATCTTTCCCCTTTAATTTCAAATAAATATGCTCTCTTTCATTCAAGTAAAAGCAAACAAAACAAGTTTAAAAAAACAACCCCTTATATTCTCAAGTCAAAATTCCATATACAGTACGTAGCTTTCTTGTGAAAAATAAAGTATAATTTAGTCTATGCATTTTTAGAAAGGCTGCTGTGAATCAGATCCACTTTTCATGCTCTCAGACGGTCAGTGGATAAAAAACACAGCTGCAGTGGAATGTCAAAGGTCAATGATTGAAGAGCAGAGAAACTGTGTAAACTGTACTGTATACCGACAGGTGAGAGAGTTGATGCAGTGCTAGAGTGTTACAAAAAATCTCTTTATTTTCCTCCTTGTCAGGGTGGCTGAAAGAGACAGAAAGAGAGAAAGAGAGAGAAAGAGAGAGACTTGAATGATGTGGAGGAGAGCAGAAGCAGGGCAGAGGCAGAAAAAGCAGGGCAAGCTGACCACAGCTTGTCTGACATCAATCCAATAGTTGGTTTTTATCTTCGGCCCACACTCACTGGACACATATCTGATTCTTCAGACTGTTGGAGGAAGACAGACAGAGAGGGCAAAGGTCAGGCTTATCAGAGATACATAGCAGGTCTCATCATCACAATAAGAAAATCATTTTTGAACAATGTAATGCCAGCCATCCCCTGCACACTGTCATCAACAACCAGAAGAGCGTGTTCAGGATGCTCCTCCCCAAGAACAACACAAACAGACTGAGAAACTCCTTTGTCCCCCGTGCCATTAAACTGTAGAACACCACACTTGGAGGTAGGCGGCAGCAAAAAGGAGGTCAGAGGTCGCGGAGCAGAACCAGGCCTGACCCACTACACAACACCAATCACAACATGGCCACTCTATACACTTGCACTAATTAAGTACTGTTGTTAGAGTGATAGTTTATCTATCTATCCATCCATCCATCCATCCATCCAACCCATTCTATCCATCCATCCATCAATTCATCCAACCAATTCCATCCATCCATCCAACCAACCGATTCTATCCATCCATCCATCCATCCATCCATCCAACCCATTCATCCATCCATCCAACCCATCCATCCATCCATCCATCCACCCATCCAAACCATTCCATCCATCCATCCATCCATCCATCTATCTATCCAACCCATTCCATCCATCCATCCATCCATCCATCCATCCATCCAACCCATCCATCCATCCATCCATCCATCCATCCATCCATCCATCCATCCAACCCATTCCATCCATCCATCCATCCATCCATCCATCCATCCATCCATCCATCCATCCATCCATCCATCTATCTATCCAACCCATTCCATCCATCTATCCATCCATCCACCCATCCATCCATCCACCCATCCAACCCATTCCATCCATCCATCCATCCATCCATCCATCCATCCAACCCATTCCATCCATCCATCCATCCATCCAACCCATTCATCCATCCATCCAACCCATCCATCCATCCATCCATCCATCCACCCATCCAACCCATTCCATTCATCCATCCAACCCATCCATCCATCCATCCACCCATCCAACCCATTCCATCCATCCATCCATCCATCCATCCATCCATCCAACCCATTCCATCCATCCACCCATCCACCCATCTAACCCATTCCATCCATCCATCCATCCATCCATCCATCCATCCATCCAACCCATTCTATCCATCCATCCATCCATCCATCCATCCATCCAACCCATTCCATCCAACCATCCATCCATCCATCCATCCATCCATCTATATTGGCCTTATTCACAGAGAAGTCATCGATTTGTACAGTTTCCCCAAAACAGTAAATGGTTAATATATTGCACCTGTATAGCACTTTTCTAGTCAGAGCAACCTCATCATTCACACACACATTGACTCACTGGTGGCCCATGTGACCACAATGTGCCTCCTGCCAATGAAGATTTACAGGAGACATGACACCAACTGAACCAATGCTGAATGGAACAGTGGACTCAATAGTAGCATCTCCAGACAGTTTGCTAGTGTTATTTTTGTTAGTGTTATTATTGTCACTTTAACTTGTACCTTGTTTGCTGTATTGTTTTTGTCTATATACAGTACATGTAAAAACTCAATAAAAATTTAAGTGATATATGTATATAAAAAGGACAGGATGGGCCAGGACTAGCTGTTTAGCAGTAGCAGGACATCTCTACACGTACATAGACATCATCGGCCTAACGGCAACATTGTCAGGTTGTCACATTCTGTTGATTATGTGATTTCGGTTTTAAAATGTTTTAGATTAAAAATCTGGCCAACAATTACAAATTGCACCTTGAAACAAATTGTTTTTTTGTTTAAAAATCAGTCATAACAATGATTGTCACATTGTGTTGCAGTTGTCTAGTGCAGTAGTTCTCAACCTTAATGAGTCGCGATCCCCAATTTAACGTTATGATCCCCATAACCGCGACCCCACTTACTGAACACAATCTCACGCGCACAGTTCAGATCACCCAAAAAAAACACAAATTGACCAAAAAAAGGAAACAAAATGACCAAATAAGACACAAATTGGCCACAAAATGATCAAAAAAAGACACAAAATGACCAAAAAAAAAATACACAAAATGACCAAAAAAAGACACAAGTTGACCAAAAAACAAACAAAATGACCAAAAAAAGACACAAAATTACAAAAAAAAGACACAAATTGACCAAAAAATACACAAAATGACCCAAAAATGAAACAAAATGACCAAAAAAGACACAAAATGCCCAAAAAAAGGAAACAAAATGACCAAAAAGGACACAAAATTATCAAAAAGAGACACAAAATGACCAGAAAAGACACAAAATGACCAAAAAGACTAAAACACATTAACACATGAACACTTTAACACAGTGGAGACAGAGCTGACTTCAAAATGATTTGGTGACCCCCAGAAATCCTCTTGGGACCCCAATTGGGGTCCCGACCCCAAGGTTGAGAACAGCTGATCTAGTGTATGCAACGTACAAGTTCACATTCAACATATCTGTGGTTCAAAAATATTGAGATGGCCTACATTTATACTATCGGCTTTCTCCCTGCATCATCCTAAGAAGAATATTGTACTCAGCATGTCAGCTGCTGAGATCTGGGAATGTGGCGACATCACTTAACATGAGCAGTCAGATGCTCCACCACATCAATCTGACCTAGTGATAATCAGACTAAACTATTCTCCCTTCAGTTTACAGCCTGTTTGATTGTCAGACTGCTCATTTCTTCCTCCACTGAATTTCCTGGGAGTGATGTTGCCATTGTCCCAGACTGCAGCAATTACTGTGGTGAGTACAATAATATCATAACAGACAGAAATGATGGCCAAAACTATGAAAGTAAGTAAACCATGATCATCATTTAAATGGCATTTTTATCTGACAAATTAATCCTCAAAGCATTCAGTTTTTTGACATTACTAACACAAAATAGCACTACTTGTAATGGTGTAAACAGATCATAAAGGAAAGGGAGACCATCAAAAAGAGGCTCCTCTTGAAACCTTATCAGGCTATTCCCATATTCCCATATTTGAAATGAACCCTCCCAAGAAAAGTGACACTTCAGATGTATTAGCAAATGCCCAAAAAGACAAACTTACAACGTACATATAGTATGAGTCTACATGAACAAAGGCCACAATAATTAAGTCCTTTTATATACAGAACACATGCTGTACAGCAGTAGTTCTCAACCTTTTTGAGTCGCGATCCCCAATTTAACATGCATGTTGTCCGTGACCCCCACTCACTGAACACAATCTCACACGCACAGTTCAGATCACCCAAAAAAGAAACAAAATGACCAAAAAAAGGAAACAAAATGACCAAAAAAGACACAAATTGACCACAAAATTGTCAAAAAAGCCACAAAATGACCAAAAAAGCCACAAAATGACCAAAAAAGACACAAAATGACCCAAAAAAGACACACAATTACCAAGAAAGGAAACAAAATGACCAAAAAACACACAAATTGACCACAAAAAAGATCAAAAAAAGAATCAAAATGACAAAAAAACACACAAAATGACCAAAAAAAGACATTAAGTGACCAAAAAGACTAAAACACATTAACACAAGAACACTTTAACACAGTGGAGACAGAGCTGACTTCCAAAATGATTTGGCGACCCCCAGAAATCATCTCGAGACCCCAATTGGGGTCCCGACCCCAAGGTTGACAATAGCTGCTGTACAGTATGTGTTGTTATAGAACTATGGAGATGGAGAGGTCCTTGTGGATGGATGGGTCAAGGACTTGTCAAACCTGAAAAACGCCACTCCAGTAGATATTCTAACCCAAATAACAATGTCCCCCTAAACCACTTTACCAAGTATTTGTCAAATCAAAAACTCAATGTGGAAATGCCTTAAACCTGCATTCCATCTAAAGGCCAGCAGGGGGCGACTCCACTGGTTGCAGAAAAAAGTCTCATATGAAAGTAAAGAGGAAAATGACCCTACTGCTCACTGGACTTATTACCTCAGTAAATATTCACATAATGAGTAATTCAAAAATAAAACAAAATGGTGTTTGGTGATATTAGGGTCAAAGGAGGCATAAAATTGAAATTAAATTGTTTTGAAATTGAAAGTGTTTATAAAATCAAGTTTTTGGGAGTAATTATAGATCATGCATTTGTTGGAAGCTACATATAGAATATATTAAAAGGAAATAAGCTAAATCTATTGCATTCTTATGGTTTCTCTGGTCTGATCGTCGGTGATATTTCCATTTTAAAATGCGTCTCTCCTGCATATCTAATCAAGCACTTTCTACACCAGTAGTCCACCAACCACCAGGGGGCAGGGCCGTTTTTCTTTATATTGATTACAATACTGATCAACATAATCGTGATTATCATTTTGGCCCTAATTGTGCAGCCCTGCCCCTAAGGTAACACTCGGGGGACACCTTCAGTACATTTGGACTGACCTGTAGAGGACATAGAGCTGTTTGGGAGTATGGACAAACTGCTGTGCCTGACTAGATGCATGAATCTGAAAACTGCTTTGTTCCATGGAACAGAAAATGAAATGCCCCCAAAGGGAAAACAAAGTTGTCCTGTTAGTTTTAAGACTTAATTATAATTGAGTAAAAAACTAAAGTGACTCTTTAAAGTGATTTGTTTTGGCAGTTTTACTCAGAGCAGTGATCAATGACTCTCAAGAGAAAATACCTGGAGCTATTGTGATGGATAGAAAAATCATAATAACTGCAATTATAATCATCAATATAATTATTGAGTAAACAATGAAGTAGACGTGTAGACTTCAGCTGCAGCTTTTATTTGATAGTCACAAGATTCCAAATCCCCTTCTGCTGCGTGCTACACTGTAAAAAAAACAACTGTTTTTTTTACGGTAAAAAAACGGCAGATGTGGTTGCCAGAACTTTACCGTAATAAATAAAGTGCAACTTTTTCTAATATTACAGTAAAATTATATTAGCACTGTCATCATCATTAGAATGATTTCACATTTAAGACTGCCATTTTTATTCCATAATAAAACATAAAAAATAAAATATTTTCCCATCAAAAGAAACGCTGTTTTGCCATATAATTGACAAGAAATATACTTTATAAATGCTACATAAATTAAAGATTTACCATTAAATATTACAGTATATATTTTGTTAGAAATATGATGTTTAGTACATTTAAGAGTTATAAAAAGCATTTTTCCAAAAATAAATGCAAAAATTAAAGTCATGGCCTGTATTTATATTACAGTATATTTTTGTTACAAACAAGATGCCAGAGTATTTTACAATAGAGTAATGCATTTTTTTTTAAATGTAAAAAACACAGTTTTGGCTTATATATACACTACTGGTCAAAAGTTTTAGAACACACCAACTTTTCCAGAATTGAATTGAAAATGATGCAGTTTAATGTCTCAGTGTACTCTGAAATTAATGCACATTTGCAACATTTAAAATTCTTTATTGAGCATGATAGTGTTTTGAAAGTTAAAAAAAAGATTCAAAATCACATTTTATGTTGGACTAAAGGACTAAAAAAAGACACAAAATGACCAAAAAAAAAGACACCAAAAGACACAAAATGACTTAAAAAAGACACAAAATGACTTACAAAGACATGAAAAGAATTCAAAAATGGACAAAATAGCCCAAGACTCCATAGAGTTAAGTTGTTAACCCATTTCTTGTTCCCTGAAAAAGGCCTACTTGTATAATTCTGAAATGTACATTATTTTTCAGTTTTGGTTAAGCTTACCTTTTTTTATTTACCTCTGGCAGTTCACCACTTACCTTTGGACCCTTTCAAGCTGTTCATTTGACTTGAACTGCTTGAATTTCAATAAAGAAATTGAAAAATTGTGGTGTTCTAAAACTTTTGCCCAGTAGTGTACATTTACGGCGTTACATTGTTACTGAAACTGAATGAACCCATTTATCATTTTACGGTCTTTTACTGTCATGGTTTAGCAGTTTTTCACAGTAAAATCTACAGACATTTTTTACAGTGTACATGACGCTTTTGTTTCATGTGTTCAACAAAGCCCTGTTCCTCTCTTGTGTCAGGAGGTTGCCATCTAATCCCGCTGCTGTGTGATTGAATAGGTGAGTGGAAGCCTTTCATGTAGCGGTCCAGCAGCCCGGACCATCAGACGGCCTCGTCTTATCACTTTATCACCGCACAATCGCTGTTCTTATCTCTCCCCGGCTAGCAGACAAGATTTACTCGCAGGCACAATCGCTCAACCCACTGAGGACTGTGTCAAGACAAGCCTGTCTGTCTGTCTCATAGTCAGTATAAACAGGATCACCACTGCTGCTGTGGATTAATAGCACAGATGGAAATAAATGGAGAGGAAACCTGCAGCGTGCCCCAGTGGGGCTATACGGTGTACGGTGACAGCTAACGGGGGCGGATACATGACAGAATGACAGCGTTGTTTGTTGCTTTATTTTTACTGCACATAATCAATGCAGCTTCCACTGTGGGATTGCATGTTGTCTTCAGGTGAACTAAGCAGAGTGATCACAGCCTGCTCTGTAACGGGGACCTCCCGCTGCAGGGACACACCTGCTGCAACACAACAAGCTGTCATGCTTATTGTCCTGCTGAGCTTAATGTGGCAGAACGCAGCGATGCAGCAACATTTACAATCAAGCATAAACCTATACACACATAATGTTTTGATTTATGTACATATTAGATATAGCTACACTGTAAAAAAAACAACTGTTGTTTTTAAGGTAAAATAACAGCAGCTGTGGTTGCCAGAACTTTACCGTAATAAATACGGTGCAACTTTTTTTTATAATATTATGGTAAAATATATTAGCACTGTTGATTTCATGTTTAAGATTGCCATTTTATTCCATATTTTACCGTAAAAAAAATAAAACGTTTTTCCATCAAAAGAAATGCTGTTCTGCCATAGAATTGACAAGAAAATACTTTATAAATGCCGCATGAACTAAAGATTTTACCATTAAATAATACAATGTATTTTTGTTAGGGTTATGGTGTTTACATTTAACAGTGAGAAAAAGTATTTTTTACAAAAAATAAATGCAAAAATTATATATTTTGCTACAAACACGGTGCCAGAGTATTTTACAGTGGAGTTATGTATTTTTAAAAAATAAATAAAAATGTAAAAAATACTGTTTTGGCTTATATAAACATCTACGGTGTTTAATTGTTACTGAAACTGAATTAACTCATTTATCATTTTACGGTCTTTTACTGTCACGGTTTAGCAGTTTTCCACTGTAAAATCTACAGACATTTTTTACAGCGAAAAAAAACCCAACTTACAGATTGTGGAACTATTAAAGGAAATGCACGACATGCTTTTCCCCTACGAGCCTGAACGCTGCCTGAGGTCCCGTCTCATTACAAACGGTGACCGGACATTCGCTGTCCGTGCACCACAGCTGAGGAACTTCCTGCTGGAGATCTCAGGCAGGCGAAAGACTCACTTTTATCCATTGGCCTTCTCTTAATTTCCTTTTATTATCGTTGTATGATTACCTTGTTGTAAATGGTGATTTTACATTTAAAATTTTTTAAGTCCAATGTCATTTCTTTTTTGTGGTTTTATTTTGTTGTTGTTGTCAGTTAATTGTATTTGATACATTTTATTTCTGTTGTACAGCACCTTGCAACTCGTTTTTCAAAGGTGCTATATAAATAAAGCTATTATTAGTATGATTATTATTAATAATAAAAAAGAAATTATATCCATTGTCAAATTTTAATCTCTTGTCTCACTCATATCTTGCGATCTGTCTACAACACTCTCTTAACTAGACATGGCTTATTAAGCACTGTGTAATGTGTAATTTATCCACAAGATAAACCTTTCACATGTCTTTCAGCACACAGTCAGACACATACATAGCCATATATAATTACTATGCAGTAAGTGAAACATATGTATGTATGTACAACCTTAAGACTGCAGGGGGAAAAGCCTTAAATTCTTAGAATACCAGTAATGGATTGCTTTCATGTTGTATTCTGCTATAATTTGAGGTGCTTCACATTTCTGGTATCTTTCATATCCATAAATGTACACTCAGTCTTACGCTTTGCATTGCTGTAAAACCTGCCTTAATTATGGTGCATTCAGGATGAGGTGTTGTCTCTTTTCATAATCCCACAGATGAAACATACAGCACAATGACCTTATTCAAAGAGAGAATTTTCCCCTTCAAGGCATCATTACATCACATCCATTCTTCTAACATAAAACCATATTTAATTTGATATGATGCAGCTGGCAAACCTTGGTTAAAACACAGTGTGAAGGTCTCAGAGCAGAGTTCAATCTGTCCAATTTAGCAGCTCGTTACACCAGTGAGCCGTCTCAGCCTGCAGCTGGATCCAGAGCCTCCTTCAGACCTGCTTACCTTCTCCTGGTCTGTGTGGTAAACAGCCTGCAGGGAGTCAGGCTGCTGGTAAACTGCATGTCAGGGGGTTGATCACTAGGTAGTCAGTGTATTTATTCACCGGGTCAAAGATCAGACATCCTGACATCCTTACATTATGTTGTATGCTCAATCCTCCCTAAAGCCTGATTTCCACCGGGCGCGTTACAGCAGCGTAACGTCAGCGTCGCGTCTGACGTTGCAAATAGGTAACACTCTAATCAATGAGAGCGTTTCCACCGGGCGCGTAGCGTAACGTTACAACAGCGTCTCTACGCGAGCATTAGGTAGGACTTCTATTTCTCCGTGAGACGCTGCCAAACCACGTGAATCTCAACAGAGCAGATCACCAGACAGGAAGTCTGACTCAGAATCAGCGTAAAACACTTCCACCCCTTTCAAAATAAAACACAATACACAGTTCATGCAGCCTAAAACTACTTCACCTCAACATGATTATGATTGTAATGTAATGACCGGGGCACCAGATCAGCAATCAATCAATCAATCAATCAATCAATCAATCAAAGGGTCTCAGAGGATCAGTGACACGGACGACAAGAGACTGATTGTTGAAGTGGAACATCATACAATCATTTATATATTTAACATATTGTTTTTATAAGGATAGATGGTCAGATCAACAGATCTTTCACGTGAGAGAAGCAAAGTAAGTTGGTTGTTGTTGTTGTTGTTTACTTTATACACACAGTTTATCCATAGACTGTATAAATAGAGTTTAAAGTTTATCACGGGATCTTGCGGTCTCCCGTATGGTCAGGATTATCGCGTGATCTCGTTATCTCGCGTGTATACGACCGGCTCGCTAAGCTGACGTGCTGCTGCTGTAACGCGCCCGGTGGAAATCCCCAGTCAGACAGTTGTTTGTTCTACTTTAATATGAGAGCCTCTGAATGTCTCTTATTCAGATCCACTGTGTGTGTGCATTTATATTTATATATGTTTTCTGCCCCGTGTCTCTGGTTTTCTCTCCATTTTAAAGCATTGGAGATCATTTTAGCTGAACAGCCTATAATTGTTTGCACCTCTTTATAAGTTTTTCCTCTCCAATCAACTTTTTAATCAAAGTACGCTGTTCTTCTGAACAATGTCTTGAACCACCCATGTTCAACAAGTGCTGCTTCATCTTAAATAGAGGCCACCTGATTCACACCTGGTTATTCACTAAATTGATGACCTCACTGATTGAATGCCACACTGCTATATTTTTGAACACACCCCTTTCAACTAATTGCCCAATGTGACAGCCTTCAGAGCTGCATATCACCAATGCTGGTCTGGTTGGTTTTCTGAGAATCTACTGCACCTACTGGTACCTTGTTTACCATGTAGCAATAAAAATATACTAAAAACCTGGATTAATCTGGTTAGTCACATTGGACTGATATTATTTTGAACACTACTATAGATGTATGCACAATGCATTATCATCCCATCTGCTGTTGCAGAGAAATGCCTCAATATTGCCGACATGTTGTTGTTAGCTTCCTGAATCGGCATGCAGCTAACACCTGACATAATACGCACGTGCATACAAAAACCTGTTGTTTTTACGGTAAAAAACCAGCAGGTGTGGTTGCCAGAACTTTACCATAATTAATACGGTGCAACTTTTTCTAATATTACGGTAAAATGATATTAGCACTGTTGATTTCACGTTTAAGATTGCCATTTTATTTCATATTTTACCGTTAAAAAAAAAAGGTTTTCCATCAAAAGAAATGCTGTTCTGCCATATAATTGACAAGAAAATACTTTATAAATGCTGCATAAATGAAATATTTTACCATTAAATATTACAGTATATTTCTGTTAGAGATATGGTTTTTAGTACATTAAACAGTGAGAAAAAGTATTTTTACAAAAAAATGAATGCAGAAACTACAGTGATATATATATATATTACAGTATATTGCCAGTGTATTTTACAGTAGAGTAATGTATTTTTTAAAAACTGTAAATAATACTGTTTTGGCTGATACATTTACGGTGTTTCATTGTTACTGAAACTGAATTAACCCTTTTATCATTTTACATCTTTTACTGTCATGGTTTAGCAGTTTTTCCACCTTAAAATCTACAGACATTTTTTACAGTGTAGGTTTTTCTTGGGAATATGTAACTTATTTGGCATGTAGTGTGGGAGAAATGCTTTAAAATAACCTAACACCCAACCACAGGATTAGTAACAAGTAGAGATAATATAAAACTTCACAACTTTGATACTTAGCGTCTCATTAGTGGAATTAACAGAGATGGTAGGGACTAATGTTAGAAGAGCTGGAGACACCCGTGTGTTGTGACTCCTCTCATAATGCTCCTCTGGATTGCAAAAAGCAAGTATTGGTTATTTAATAAACTCCTCTCCAGCACAGCATGGCGTCTCACACTTTCCTGATGAGCACTTTGAATAGATTAATCAGTCAAGTGAAGGCACTGAGAAAACATCTTAAGGGCTTTTTGGTGCAAGGGGCAAGTTGGTGAAAAGACTTTTCAGTGAGTATCTGGAACCCTTGCTGCTGTTTGCCTTCCTCTCCATCAAAATGTCAGCGCTCAAATGTGCATCCTCCCCAAACTGACACCAGGACAGGCTTTTAAAGACGCTCGGGGATGATACATGGCCTCAAGCCCAGCCATCAAATCCTACAGCTCCACACACACACTCACAGATTTAAGAGTAACAATTTTTAAAGCGACTGTATATCAAGGCTCCCAGCCGAAGAAGGCTCTCATAAGTAATTCACCGTGCGGTCTGTATAGGTTACAGCGCTGCACGACCTCCAGCGGCCCAGAGAAACCACACCACTGACAGCATACACTCCTCCAACGTGGCTACTCTGCAACTTATGTATTCCTGTGGCGTGTGACAAATTGTGTCAGCACATTACTCTAGTGAAGCATTTTTCATGCATAATTCATCCTCAAGCCTACATTCCACATGGACATTTTCAAATCCCTTTGAAGTTAATTCCCTCTTCGTGATAAACAGCCCCGCTCGCTTCAGCTGTGTGCAGCTTATGATTGTCTGTGTCGTCTGTTTGGAGGAAGTCACCTGTCCGAAACAATTTCACTGTACAATAGTGTAGAGCTGCAGAGATTTACATCAATAATCCACCGTGCAAACAGCAGAAACAGCCTCCTGCGTAGCTTCACTGTTGTACAGTCAAGGAAAAAAGGATAGTTTTACATGTTTAAGTTAACACACACACACACACACACACACATGCACACACACATTCTTGTACTTCTATCTTTGTGGGGACCATCGTTGAAGTAGTGAATTCCCTAGCCCCTTAACCTAACCTTCACCATCACAACTAAATGCCCAACCCTAACCCTAACATGAACCTTATTGTAACCCTTAACCCTAAAACAAAGTCTGAACCCTCAACGAGCATTCAAAAAGGTGAGGACCAGGTGAAATGTCCTCACTACGCAAAATGTCCTCACTCTGTTGGTTGAAAAACTGTTCCGGTCCTCACTATGTAGGAAGTACAAGAACACACACACACACACACACACACACACTCATTCTTGTACTTCTATCTTTGTGACGACCCTCATTGGAATAGTGAATTTGCTAGCCCCTTACCCTAACCCTTAACCTAACCTTCTCACACACACACACACACACACACACAAATTCTTGTACTTCTATCTTTGTGGGGACCATCGTTGGAATAGTGAATTCCCTAGCCCCTTAACCTAACCTTCACCATCACAACTAAATGCCCAACCTTAACCCTAACATAAACCTAATATTAACCTTAACCATAAAACAAAGTCTGAACTCTCAACAAGCCTTTAAAGAAGTGAGGACCGGCTGAAATGTCCTCATTTCGCAAAATGTCCTCACTCTGTTGGTTAAAAACCTGTTCCGGTCCTCACTCTGTAGTAAGTACAAGAACACACACACACACACACACACACATTGTTAACCCTAACATAAACCTAATATTAACCTTAACCCTAAAACAAAGTCTGAACTCTCAACAAGCCTTGTCCTCATTTTGCAAAATGTCTTCACTCTGTTGGTTAAAAACCTGTTGCGGTCCTCACTATGTAGGAAGTACAAGAACACACACACACACACACACACACACTCATTCTTGTACTTCTATCTTTGTGAGGACCATCGTTGGAATAGTGAATTATCTAGCCCCTTAACCTAACCCTTACCCTAACCTTCACCATCATCACTAAATGTCCAACCCTAACCCTAACATAAACCTTATTGTAACCTTAACACACGCACAATAAATAACAATAAATAATCTCGCACCGCAGCAGCGTCCACACAGACAGTGTTGCTGCTGCTGCTCCGCTGCTGCCATCTACATTGCCTGTTACAAACTATGGAGCTGTGCAACTGCCTGCAAGTATTTCACAATAAAAGCTTTGTGTTTACGAATCAAGGGATTTTTGTCAACGAACAAAATATTAAAAGAAAACATCAGAGTCACGCATACACGGAAGAAGCATTGAGAAACAAAATGATGAGTATTATCAAACTAAAACACAAGACAACAAAAACATAATAATCTAAAGTTAAAAAAAGTAATTATGGTTTGATCTCTGCCCGCCATTATGTGTTGGGACTATTATCGTCACCACTACATTGCATTGTGGGACATTCATGTTGGCATGGTGTCCAATGTTTACATACTGTAATAATTAATTGGAAATAGTATGCAATTTGTATTCTATTTGTTTCTTACTGAAGTTTTGGACACACCTGTACTGCTAATGCAGGCAGGGATTGGTAATGCTTTCTAGAGGGTCACTGCTCAATCCAAGGTGCCTCAAAACAATCACTCAAACATTATTTATCCTTGTAAGATCATTCAGGAGGAACCGTCATTTACAATTAAAACATCAAATGAAGGACAAGGCAATGACAGACAGATTTATGATTAAGGAAAATCATTTTAAAGACAAATTAGGACAGGGGTGCTCACAGTGTTGATGGCTGAGTTCCAATTTGTTCAGAATATTATTGAGGGCTGCAAATGTCACCAAGCAGTCCCACACAAACGCTCCATAACTGAACAACTCACTCTGCATAGCGATTTCAGGAACTAGCACACAGCTAGCCTGTATTAAAGCTTCACTTCTATTCAAAAGATTTGTGAAGACTGTTTTACAGCTGAGACTTGTTCACCTTTTTTTAATTAACACTCTTCACTCATGAATTTATCATCAGATTTGTGCCGTTTAAGAGTAAATTATATGAGAACCAAATTCACCTGTTTGCTGATAAGGAATATCAGTTTATCTGTCCGAGCACTATGTCATGTAAGGAGACCTGTTCATCTAAAAATGGGCAAAGTTTGCAAAGACTATTCCTGTAAAGGATCATTTCTTTTGTTTCAACAACCAGGTGATGATGATTCATTTTTACTCTGAGATCTGTAGGCTTTAGCTTCTTCTTTCTTCATCTTTTAATGTCAGTTTGACATCCTAGATCAGACCTGGGCATTTGGCGGCCCGCGGGCCACATCCGGCCCGTTGGCTGTCCTTGTCCGGCATTTTTGCATAAAGTTAATAAATTAACAATTAACAAGTTAATAAATTCCTTGGTCACCTTGTGAATCCACCATAAGAGCTACGAGGTGGGAAAACAATAACAAACATTAGCATTAGCACTGGAGCTAACAAGCCCAAGACAACAAATATAGCCACTAATATATATGACAGAAGAAAATAAACTCTAACAAACCTTGTGTCCTGTCAGTCACTATAGAAGCCTTTTGATACTTTATATCAACTTTATATGAATTACAACGCACTCGCTATTATTTACCGTTCGTTTTTCATTTTACCGTTCCACCTGTTATTTCCTGTCACTACCTTTCAAAATTAAAGCACCCGTTTCACATTGGACAGCACCTTTTCAAAATAAAAGCATCACAACATTGTAAAACACCTAGAAAATTTACAAACATGAAAAACAAGCTATATAATACAAAAAACTCTCACTCACTGTTAAAAATTAACAGTCTTATCATAACATGTATTCTCATCAGCAGCAGCTCAAAACCAGATAATTTACTGTATTTTATAAAGCGATTACATTAATATTGAGCAGAATTTAGTTCAGTTTTGGTCCGGCCCCTGCAACCTTCGTGGTATTGGTCATGTGGCCCCTTGGGAAAATGAATTGCCCACCCCTGTCCTAGATCAATCCTTATATGCATATCAGACACTTTTTCTTTCCGAAAGCACCTTTTCATTTTTCCAAAAAAAGTTATAGTATTTCCTCAGGGAGTGCAGTTAGTAACAGTGTGGGCTCCACCAAGCTCTGACAGCTTGGTGGAGTAGCAGCAGCTAACAACAGGGCGGGGCTTAGCAAAGGCTCAATTATTTCCAAGAGAGTCTGGCTGAAGACCTGCACTGTCAGGACCCTTCGTTGCAGACCTGCACTGTGAGGTCCACTGCACTGTCAGGACCAGAAGTTGATTTGAAGCCTGTCAAAATAAAAGCAAGCATACTGGAAGCTGGAACTTAATTCTTTCAAATTAATATAACTTTACAGGGCAATGTATAGTGTGCAACGTAACGTTCTAGTGATGAAGACTTTTCTGTTTCTTCGTATGACGAAAAGTTGTTGTCACTTGACTTTTACTCACTTTCTGGTCTCTACACTTCACACAGGAACAAAAAACATGTGCTTCCGGTAGACTGGCTTTTATTTTGAAAGGCTTCAAATTACTTTCCGGTCCTGACAGTGCAGTTCTGCAGCCAGACCCATCTCATTATTTCTGGGGAGAATATGTTTTCGCTCAATGAATTTAATGGCAATACATCCAATATTTGTAGATAAACTTAACAAAAATCCACAAATGAGAAGCTCATGGTGGCACTGGAAGAAAATGATCAAAGTCATTAAGATTCATCTTCTGGGAACCCTGAATTAAAAAAAAAAAATTCATGGCAAACCATCCAGTAGTTGTTAAGATACAAAGGTTGACTGGCCGCCAATGCCACCCAAAGAGCTGCTTTTTAGCTTAGCTAAAACTAAAAAGCTTGCTAACTTGATCTTGATTTAATGGAGGGGGGGGGGGGGGGGTTACCGGACACAGGGAGGTTTGTAGTTGAAGGACACTTTATGCTTTTAGGTGATGGTTGTCACAATGCCATGCTGCATCTGTACACTATGAATTCAAACTGATCTTCTTATACACAGAGATAAGATTTCCAATATTACAAAATTCAGAAGTGGATGTGTAATTACCCTCCAGGAAATGAGAGTGAATAAAATGATCAATTGTTGGCATATCCTCTAGCCTCAACATCAGCAGGCCCAGGGATAACACCAGCAGAAGAAAGTGACAGAAAGAAAAGAGGAAGGCGGGTGAATTGATAGGCTCTTGCCCCAATTGGAGGTTGACAACTGCCTGCTCTGTAGCTAACAGCTCCGTGAGTTATTCCCCTGTGCACCAGGGAAAAGGGCCTTGATGATTGGGAAATGAGGCCGAATAATAAAGGAGCATGACAATCCCTCTCTGTGGTGTTTCTTCCTTCGTCCTTTGTCCCAAACAGTGACAATTCCTCCTGCTTCCTCCACACACACAATGCACTGTACATGCTACATATTTAGCCTTCCAGTGCTCCAAGTCATTTCCACAGCTTCCCACTGATGAGATCATTTCAAAAACACTCTCTCCACACTTCTTTTTTTTTCCTTCAATTTTCGATGTTGGATGAGGTAGTTAGCTGAAGATCACCATTCAGTAACTCACAGGGAAAGCAAAGTATATTTTTTATAGTCAGTTTGTCATGGCAGTGAGATGCAAGTATTGAAGCAAATAAGAAAATGACTTGTTTAACAACCCTTCCACCCTGTGATGTTTCATATTAGGTAATATAAAATAAGCAGTATGTCACGCCGTGGTGAGGTGGTGTTTTATTTGTGTTCTGGTCTTGTTATTTCCTGTTTTATTTTGAAATAGTAACTCTCCTCTGGTTTCAGGTCACTTGTCCTTCCCCGTGTGTCATCTGTCTGATTGTCTCCCCTAATTACTGATTGTGTTCACCTGGTGCTCCCTTCCCTCCATGTGTTCAATAGTCTGTGTTCACCTGGTGCTCCCTTCCCTCCATGTGTTCAATAGTCTGTGTTCACCTGGTGCTCCCTTCCCTCCATGTGTTCAATAATCTGTGTTCACCTGGTGCTCCCTTCCCTCCATGTGTTCAATAGTCTGTGTTTCCTTGTCTTGGTCCAGTGTTTTGGATTCCTCACTAGAGTGATTTTTCTTTGTAATTTATTAGTTTAGCTCAGTTCTTAGTTTCATAGTTTTTTGAGTCAGCCGTTTTGTTTTTCCTCCTTTTGGAGTCATTTTGTGTTCTTTATTATTTCCCCCCCTTTAGTCCTGATCCAGTTATTTATAATGTTTTTGTAGAATCTTTTATTTTTCCTATCAGGTTTTGTTTCTCCCTTTTGGAGCGCTTTTTTGTGGGTGTTTTTATTTTATTGTTTTCCTCTTATCTTAGATTAGGATTTATTTAGTTTATTAGTGTAGCTAGCTTTCAGTGTTTTCCTCCTTTGGAGCGACTTTTCTTTGTCAGGTTTCTCCTCAGAGTCAGGAGTTTCATAGCCATGTTCTTTCACTCTGTGAGGTTTTCCTTGCTGCCTTTTGAATAAAGACATTTTAAGTTCATCTGAGTCCTGACTTGAGCCCGGCTTGACACAGTGTAGGATTTCACTCTCAATTCAAGTCATTTTATCTGTACAAACAGGTCTCAATTTTTGGGAATAAATAATAATACTCAACTGCAGTGCCTCACCTTAAGCCTCACAAAGACAAAAAGTAATAATGCATTTGGCTGCCTTCTTCAATTCATAATGTACATATGACATTGTAAACATTAGATTGTGATGGCACGGTGAATATATTTATCACTGACAACAAGATGGTGACATTTTAACACATTCAACATCTAGATGACAAACTGCCTTGTACACTGTTGACAGATGGAAGAGACCCCGTTTACACAAGATTGGCAAAAAAAGAGTTCAAGGTGCTGACTGGTAGACTTTCATAAGCTATAATGCACATTTTAGTTGATTAAAATGTTTTAAAAATCTTTTTACAGCCATGTATAATCTACACATTTTTACAATTGGAGAATACAAATTGCTTTCGGCCTACACCATTGAAAAATACAATTGTAAATGTAAAGAAATAAACATTTTTGTATAATAATTTTGTATATTTTTTTGTCACAGCCACATGGTTGCCTGCCCCTACACTGTAAAATGTTTTTGTAGAAATAACAATAAAACACAGTCAATTTGCAGCAGAAATAGGTCGTAAAATTAAACATTGTACATCACCGTAGCAGATACTTTTAATTACTGTCAATCAAAGAATAGTAAAAAACTTTAAATTCTACCGCCATAAACTGTAGAAAACACACAGTTTTGCTGTAAAAATATACATTTTTAATGTAAAGTTAATGGAGAAATACCATGATGACACAATGATCCTAAAAGTAATGGGATTATTCAGTATAAATCACAGTTTCTGCTGATATTTACATTTACATACGCTCACTGTATTTCTTACGGTGATGTTCTGACAACCACAGCTGCCGGTATTTTATCGTAAATTAAACTGATTTTTTTTCACAGTGTACCCTATAACTTTAAAATGAATGGAAGTGGACATAAAAAAAACCCTGCTACAGATAAATTAAGTTTGTCCTCTAAAATGAGCCAAAGGAAATAAATATCTCTCTGAGACATGGCTTCTTATTGTCTGAGACCACGTTTACACCAGATTGGCAAAAAAAGAGTTCAAGGTGCCGACTGGTAGACTTTCATAAGCTATAATGCACATTTTAGTTGATTAAAATGTTTTAAAAATCTTTTTACAGCCATGTATAATCTACACATTTTTACAATTGAAGAATACAAATTGCTTTGGGCCTACACCATTGAAAAATACAATTGTAAATGTAAAGAAATAAACATTTTTGTATAATCCTTTTGTATATCACAGCCACATGGTTGTCTACCCCTACCCTATGCCTTATGATACCCTTACCATCTATTTTCTTGTCTTAACCACAACCCAGCCACGACAGAAACGGTAAAAAAAACAAGAACTTTAAAATGAATGGAAGTGGACATAAAAAACCCTGCAACAGATAAATTAAGTTTGTCCTCTAAAATGAGCCAAAGGAAATAAATATCTCTCTGAGACAGGGCATAGCCTTGCTGCAGTTATTATGGATTTGATGTTAAAATGCAAATTTCAACAGAAGCTGGCCTTTCAAATTGGACACAGTATATTTGTTGATAGATGTTTCCCAAGGATGCCCAAATGGCCATTTTGTTTCCATGTTGGAAAAAGCACCAGTCAATTCCCAGCAGGCTGCTGGAGCTTTGCATACTGTACAGATAACAAATGTGAGCAGCTGAATCTGGCTTCCTTTTGAATAGACAGAGTAAATATGTTGTCTGAATTGCAATGAGGGAAACTGTCAAGGCTTATTAGAGAGCGTTCTTTCATGCTTTGAAGATGTTATCATTTGTATGCGCATGTTTTACTTGTTTGAAATAGGTTGAATGGGAGGGAAGAATAATGGTGGTGGTGATGGTGATTGGTGGCAGGCAGGATGGAGCCTCATGGGGCTGATTGCTCCCCAGGCTAGCTCTCTCACTGACTACCATGCCTGAGAGAACACTAAAGAAAGACTTTGGATAGACCTGTCAATGACACCCAAAGGAATTCTGCTGCAGAGTCGCTGCCAATTATAGTCAATGGATGGGAAATCACTCCAAAATAACATACAGGCTGGAGACTTTTAAGAGTTGACAGTGAAGCGCTGGTTGACATGACTATTTTTCAAGTCTGAGAAAAGTAAATATTAGATTGTGATAGCAGGGTGTTGTTGAAATGTCATTGATAAACAACATCAGCCAGATGATAAATGGCCTCCAGCTAGAGTGTGACAGACAGGAGAGAGCTTCTTATTGTTAGAGTGGAGATATAAAAAAAAACAAATCAACAACTTTATTTGAAAAACCTGTCTCATGCAAACACTGGCTGTTATAGGAAGTGAAGCACTAACTTTAGCTTTTAGCCCTTAAGTAACTACAGTTTTGTATTAAATATCAAAGCCATGAACAAACGTGTCAGTTCCATTTAGAGCTTTGCATCTGTCATGAACCAGCTCATAGATCATGACAAACAAGGAGACCACACATGTTTTGAAGTTATAATAAAGTAATGTTTATTTTATTTACCAAAAGCAACACAAAGGAACTTAATTATGTGAGTCAGTAAATCAGTGGTGAGGTGTGTGCATGCATGCGACGTGATGAAATGCAAATGTATAAGCCAAAGCAACCAACCAAACTAAACAAAACCAACATAATCAAACCAACTAAACAAACCAAGGTGGAGGCTGTGGAGGAGAAGAGAGAGAGACAAAAACGAGGCCTCAGCTCCTGTATATAACCTCAGTAATTGAGAGTGGAGTCAGGTGTGCTCCTCCAGCCTCCTCCAGCCTCTGCAGACTGGAGGAGTGGCATGTCCTGTGACTCCTCCTACACAGGAAGAGAAATACAGAATGGCACAACACCCAGAGGGGGAGGGGATCATCACACCCCCCCGCATAAGAAAGGAGACCAAACAGGTACTCCGCAACATACATTAAACACTTAAATAATCCCATCCCCCAAGATACATCTTTTCTGGGCACTCAAGTCTGACTGAAAACACAATTAGGCCTCCTTCAATTTTAAGTTTGTTTATCTTACCAGTTTGGCAAAAACTCTTCCTACCCCCTCCGCAACCTTGAGACCTAGGAGCACTTTAAGAGAGAGCAGAAGAGAACATGATGGAATGAAGGGAAAACGCATATAAGGCAATATTAACTATGCAGACTTAGCAAGCCACTAGAAGGCACGAGAGAGGGCATCAGCCATATATTTTCCTTGCCCTCTATAAAAAGGCATCAACCCAAATCACAAGACAGCAGAAACGGCCACCTCAAATGGCAAAACCTTTGTTTTGTCATTTGCCCCACCATATACAGTCTATGCCTGAAGACATTCACAAAGTCAAGCAAATTCTGCCGCTGACAAGTTTTGCTGAAAACAGCGACATCCTCTTCCAATCTGGGCCAAAAGAAATGCTGCAAGACTTGATGGCAAGTTCCATGAACAGCCCCATGCCCAGCCACATCATCATGGGAGGCTTTCATGACAGACTCTCCAAATTTTCCAGGCACCACAATCTGCACTACTGGTTTTCCCACACAATCACCCTGTGCAGAACATTTACACACCAGCGCACCACTTTGTAAGTACCCCTGAGCTGCAGTTTCCATGTCTACCACTGGAGACACCAGATCAAACAAAGCACTCACTGAAGGATCAGTTTCTTGTTCTCTAACAAGATCAATGTAAGGGATGGACTTCAGAGGCTCAGGTATGATAACAACTTTTCCCTCAGCCTTCGATCGTTGAGCAGGTTGGTCTCTTACCTGACTCATTGCTCGAGTTACTGCACAAACTGGAAACAGCTCAGCCTCAGGATCAGCCTCTGTCCTCACAGCCTGTGAGACAGCAGGTAGAGGTTCAGGAACCTGGGTGACCTCACTAAGGGGTGGAGCCTCAGCCCAAACTCTATCTCCTGCCAGGTCATTACCAAGAATTACGTCAAGCCCTTCCACAGGTAATGCAGAAAACGGAGGTACTAAACGCAGACTAGTGGCAACCTCAAACAAAGGTGGACCAGGAAACACTTGAGCTCCACTTACTGAGCTACCAGGTGCACTTAAGCTCAACCGACGCACCTCTAGTTCCAGCCTGCGTGTTTCCAACCTAATCCTTTCATTATCCAGCCGCAACAAAAACAACTCTCTCTGCTGTTCAAACGTTAGACCCGAATTACTTCTAGCACTCAGAAACTCCATGGCTACCAAAACAAACAAATCAGCCTGACAAAATCACTCCAGACAAACTACAAGTCAATGTATCTCTTAAACTACACTCCACATCCAATGATGCTACAGGTAAATAAATTACACATGACCCACAGCACGCCAACCGTCCACAATACACATCCAAACCTACCACCAAAGTTCGTCCCACTAACTGCCTAACCAGAATCTAAACTAAGTTCCCCCCCTAGTCTTCAGGAGGCTAATTGCGGCGGGTAATTATGCACTAAAGCCCGATTTTTGTTGCAGCCCGGTAGCCCGATGCAGCCACCAGCAATGGCAGCTTCCTGCAACGCCGGATGTGCTCCCGAGACAACTGCTGAAAACCGCTTTCACCCCCACACTATAAACCCCCCAAACGAATTCCAAGGGAACCCGCTCTTATCCTAACAGGGACAAACAATGGCAGTTAACAAAGAACCTGCATGTGAACGCTTGTACACTGAGCCACAGTGTCCGAGCACCAAACTAAGACACAAAACAAAAGCTCTCACTCCCAAAACAATACATGTGTGTCTCCCACAAACAATGTAATCCAACAACCAAAATGGTGGAACAAACTTTCCCAAAGGTTACTTACCAAGAAAGTCCACAATCAAATTCCACCACTGCAAACTAGTCCAAACAAAAACACTAAATTAGTCCTAAATGGACGAGCGGACGAGCCCCCATTTTGTCATGAACCAGCTCATAGATCATGACAAACAAGGAGACCACACATGTTTTGAAGTTATAATAAAGTAATGTTTATTTTATTTACCAAAAGCAACACAAAGGAACTTAATTATGTGAGTCAGTAAATCAGTGGTGAGGTGTGTGCATGCATGCGACGTGATGAAATGCAAATGTATAAGCCAAAGCAACCAACCAAACTAAACAAAACCAACATAATCAAACCAACTAAACAAACCAAGGTGGAGGCTGTGGAGGAGAAGAGAGAGAGACAAAAACGAGGCCTCAGCTCCTGTATATAACCTCAGTAATTGAGAGTGGAGTCAGGTGTGCTCCTCCAGCCTCCTCCAGCCTCTGCAGACTGGAGGAGTGGCATGTCCTGTGACTCCTCCTACACAGGAAGAGAAATACAGAATGGCACAACACCCAGAGGGGGAGGGGATCATCACACATCAGAAGTGAATAAAATGCTTATAATACTGGAGCTTAAAAAATGAACATTGTATAATAGATATAGATATACACTACTGGTCAAAAGTTTTAGAACACTCCAACTTTTCCAGAATTTGATTGAAAATGATGCAGTTTAATGTCTCAGTGTACTCTGAAATTAATGCATATAACAAATAAACAACTGAAGTTAAAAAAATAAATCGTAGAATCAATTTAGAAAGGAAAATGTGTTCTAAACTGTTGACTCATTGGAGTAGCACCTTAACAGATAGAACAGCTGAACACACTCAATGGAAACCAAATATTCTTCAGAAAGTTCTTCCCAACTCTGTTGCAGAAGTTCCCTTAAATGTGGAGCAACTTGTAGGTTGTAAGTGATCAAGAAAAGTTGGGACACCTGTAGGAATTGGTAGCAACTTAGCAACTTTCAAGGCTTGATCAACCTCCGTTGCTGCAGAACTGCTTTAAGTTTTTAACCCATTTCTTGTTCCCTTTAAAAGGCCTACTTGTATAATTCTGAAATGTACATTATTTTTCAGTTTTGGTTAACCTTACCTTTTTTTATTTACCTCTGGCAGTTCACCACTTACCTTTGTACCCTCCCTAGCTGTTCATTGGACTTGAACTGCTTGAATTTCAATAGAAAAAAATGAAAAATTGTGGTGTTCTAAAACTTTTGACCAGTAGTGTATATGAAAAAAGGGGGAAAAAAGAACATTGTGACAAGTTATTCCACAGAAAGGACCATAGCCAGGATTTGAAAAATAAAATATGTAAATAAGTCATTAAAATGATTATCTTAAAAACCAAACATACAGATTAATACAGGAAGCCATCCGTCCTCTGACATCTCTACCGCATGAGGCTGTGATTATCCCAGAGGTCACAACAGGTTATTTTATACTTTTTTTATATATAAAAATGGTCTCACAATAAAATGGCAACTAGGGGGACAAACCCAGAAATATTCAAATACAATAGGCAAAACTAGAAAATTTCCTCTGGGGAAATTCTGAAAGGGCCACGGGGGCTACTGCCGGTGTGTGTACACTATGATGAGATTATTCAGAGATTTCAAACAATTAATACTAGTAATGTTATGATACTATATTATATACAAGGAGCACACCTACAACAAACATTCCTCTTCAAGTATTTATTTATACAGCAACCTATGCCCTTTAACCTCAAAATGTGTGTGTGTGTGTGTGTGTGTGTGTGTGTGTGTGTGTGGGTGAAACATTTGTATCTGGAGGAGTGTGCGCGCTTACGTGCGCATATATGTGTGTGTGTGCGTGTATCTTTAACTGTTATTACATTAAATGACCAGTGTGTGTGTGTGTGCATGCGTGTGTGCGTGCGTGTATCTTTAACTGTTATTACATTAAATGACCAGTGTGTGTGTGTGTGTGTGCGTGCGTGTATCTGTAACTGTAATCACATCAAAGCATCAAAGCGTTGGGGTCGACCAATCAGAGCAGAGCAATCAACAGAATTAACAGCTGTGGAATCTTCTGGCAGAGTGAAAGCAGCCAGAGGTGGGCAGAGTGAAATTTTTGGCCTCGAACAGAAAGCATTCTTGGCAAAACCATAATACCTATCATTGATCCGACTTCACTTTGAGCGTCCTGAGTTCTTCCTGAACCTCTACATATGTTTTTTTTAAGAAAAATGAAAAAATAGCTTTGTTAGAGCAATGTAAAAAAAATTTTCCATCTCCCCTTTTCCGAAATCTCCCTGCGTTTTTAATATGGGACCCAATGAGGCTGTTGGTGCTGTTGGTGGCGCATCTATGCGTTGTACGCCAAAACTATAACTCTGACAGCTTTACCAGAGGATTGTGAGTGAGAAGACACATTTTCCTACGTTTCTATGTATAAATTATTTCTGTAGAGTGGAATTTGCGGCCTGGAGCGCAGTTTTCAAATTTATTTTTTGACAGTTTTACCTCTCCCTCTACACTCTGAGCGATGACATCACACACTCTGACACGAACATTCCGTGCAATACACACCCATTATAATCTCAGAATTTCTCCAAAAATGATCATGGTCATTGAACAGGGATTGATAAAAAACTATATGACCTATCGAAACGTGCATTAATACACCGATACACAAGACTTGTGTCTACTGTTTAAAGTTTAAATGGAGTCTCTAGCTGAAATTATGCCAGAGAAGTAGACGTTTGAAAATCTCCAATTATTGTTCTTTTTCGCTCATTTTCTTTCGGCCATCCCATTCATTTCAATGCAAAATTTTGGGCAGTTTTTCGTATTGTTATTGTTAAAAATTCGTTAAAAATTCTTATTCTGTAGAGAAAAGTAATAGCACACCGATCCCGATCAAACCGCACGTTTTGATATATAATTTGTCCTGCAACTTTTCAAGTTGTAGGACTAGTAGCGGGACGAAAAGTGTCCGGAAGAGGAATAAGAAAAAATCCACAGTATAACAGTATTGCTGTATGGGACCAGTGCTCGGTGCGATTGCCCCGAGGCCCTAATAACACACTTATACTGTATCAGAAAAATTGCATGGGACTAGCATAAAGTGGGCATTAAGGTTATTATAGTTAACGAAAACTAGAATTGAAAAAACATTTATGTAACTGAAAGAAATAAAAAAAATGAGTTTTTAAAAAAACCCGATAACTAACTGAAACTGTACTTTGTGGTTACAAAACTAAAACTAACTAAAATTATAGTGAAAATGTCCTTCGTTTTTGTCCTTTCATCTTTTTTTTCATCGGTAAACCTTTTTGGTTGATATGAAATCTATTTAATCTTTCTGGTTTTATGACTTAATAAAGTTATTGGGGCTGAGATGGATCAGACAAAGGAAATACAGGAAACATTTATCGGGACCTTATTGAATCTGGACCCAACAAATACCCCATTACAAAACAACTACAACTAATAAAAACTAAACTAAAACTAATAAAAACTAAACTACAACTAATAAAAACTATAATAAAACTAACTAGAAAATTTCCTCTGGGGAAATTCTGAAAGGGCCACGGGGGCTACTGCCAGTGTGTGTACACTATGATGAGATTCTTCAGAGATTTCAAACTATGCCCTTTAACCTCAAAGTGTGTGTGTGAGTGTGTGTGTGTGTGTGTGTGTGTATGTGTGTGTAATTAAAATCACATAAAGTTACCTGTGTGTGCGTGTATGAAGCATGTTTATGCATGTGTGAGGAGTGTGCGCACTTTAGTGCGTGTGTGTGTGTGTGTGTGTGTGTGTATCTGTAACTGTAATCACATCAAAGATCAAAGGCAATCAGATCAAAGCAATCAACAGAATTAACTGACACCTGTTCTGGCACAGAGACAGCAGAGGTGGACTGGTGAATTTCTGGCCTCGAACAGAAAGCATTTTTGGCAAAACCATAATACCTATCATTGATCCGACTTCACTTTGAGCGTCCTGAGTTCTTCCTGAACGTCTACATATGTTTTTTTTTAAGAAAAATGAAAAAATAGCTTTGTTAGAGCGATCTAAAAAAACTGTTAAATGTCAGACAGCTCAGGAATCTTCCTGCGTTTTTAATATGGGAGCCAATGAGGCTGTTGGTGGTGTTGGTGGATCATCTATGCGTCTTACGCCCAAACTATAACTCTGACAGCTTTACCAGAGGATTGTGAGGGAGAAGACAAATTTTCCTACGTTTCTATGTATAAATTATTTCTGTAGAGTGGAATTTGCGGCCTGGAGTGCAGTTTTAAAATTTATTTTTTGACAGTTTTACCTCTCCCTCTACACTCTGAGCGATGACATCACACACTCTGACACCAACATTCCGTGCAATACACACCCATTATAATCTCAGAATTTCTCCAAAAATGATCATGGTCATTGAACAGGGATTGATAAAAAACGATATGACCTATCGAAACGAGGATTAATACACCGATACACAAGACTTGTGTCTACTGTTTAAAGTTTAAATGGAGTCTCTAGGTGAAATTATACCGGAGAAGTAGACGTTTAAAAATTTCCAATGATTGTTCTTTTTTGCTCATTTTTTGTCAGCAATAGCACACCGATCCCGATCAAACCGCACGTTTTGATATATAATTTGTCCTGCAACTCTTTAAGTTGTAGGACTAGTAGCGGGACGAAATTGCATCCGGAAGAAGAAATCCACAGTATAACAGTAGTGCTCGGTGCGATTGCCCCGAGGCCCTAATAAAAACTAAACTAAAACTAATAAAAACTAAACTTAAACTAAGCATTTTCCAAAAAATAAAAACTAATTAAAACCAGCAAACTCACTCTAAAAAATAATTAAAACTGACTGAATTTGAAAACAAAAAATCACAACGAAATTAAAACTAAAACTAATGAAAAATCCAAAACCATTATAACCTTGGTGTGCATGTCTATACAGAGCAGACTTGTGGGTACCCATAGAACCATTTTTATCGTCATCTTGAGGCCAGCGGTTAAGGGACCCTTTTGAAAATAACCATATCAGTTTCTCCTTAGACCTCCTAGTTTTAGATGATGCCAGTATCTTCTGTGTAGCCTTAATATTGGGTGCTAAGGGATTAAAAAAAGCTATTCATTAATCCATTTAATCATATATTATATTTTCTATACATTTTAGCTCCCTATATTATAGCCTGGAACCAGGCAGATTCAGGAGAATTCCTAATTCCTTTCATTTGAATGTAATGCATGTATTACATTTTGGCCTTAAGCAGTCAGTTGTAGTCCAACAGACAAATATTAGATTTAGTCTCAAAAAAACATTTATAGTTTGTGTTTAATTGTAGAACGAAAAAATCTTCTTCATGTTGTCATAAACGATCAACATTCCAAAGGAGAAATAAATATTATGTACAGTGGCATGTAGCATATATAAGCCGTGTTTCTACATATTCGCAAATAAACTGCCAGTAAATTGGGCTCAGAATGAGTAAATGCAGAATGTGCAGAGCGGTCATGGAGCTGAAGTGAAGGGGAAAACGTACAGTATCTGCCTGCCTGAGTGCTGTCATGGCCTGTTTCTAAAAGGAGCATGTGTGACGTGAAACGCTGGCTGTTATAAGTGGACGGATGAGAGCATCGCCACTTGTTTCTTTTTGTGGCCATTGAGAAGAGACACATGCACTATAGAGAGAAACAGGTAGGCGAGCAGCAGCCTCTGACATAACAACGTGCCATCCTGTTTCACGTCTCCGGGCTGAGCAGAAAGCAAAGAACCAGGATACACAGAATACATCCTGCTGTTAGACAGAAGAACTGGCTGAGTACAGCACATATTACAGTATGTTCTCCTCTGGCTGAGGAAACAGCATCAGTCAGAGTACAGCACCCTATATATAACCACACTGCAACAAAAACAACTTGTATTTTTTGGCCTAAAACAGTGATTTAAGTTGGTAAAACTTGGAAATATAAATTATTGACATTTAGGGCAATAATGTAAGTTAGCACAACAAAGGAATTAAGCCAGTTGTCTGCTCAAAAACAAGTTGGTGAGTTGTTGTTACTTATATCTTTAAGTTGGGGTTCACAACAAGGGACAGTAGTTCTGATAACTCTTATTTCTTTGTTGTGAAATTCGGTCATTAGCGAAAGCTAGCGGCTAACTGATGCTAGCGGCTAACTGATGCTAGCGGCTAACTGATGCTAGCGGCTAACTGATGCTAGCGGCTAACTAATGCTAGCGGCGCTGCTTGTTACAAATACAAGAGTAGCCATTAGCGTATCAATGCTAACTCAAAATTGCGGTCGCAACATTAGCTGACATCTCATAGCAGCGAATTCAGAGTTGAGCAAACTCAAAATCAAAACTTAAAATATTTAGTTTAATTGTCCAACTTGAAATTTTATCGAAGTTTGTATCCTTGAAATTTTGAGTTCACCCAACTTTTCTTTTTTTGCAGTATAGGCAAGTATTGGCAAACAAGGGAGAGAAAAGAAGAAGAAAGGAAAGGGCAGGAAAGCTGTACAACACAGTATATATGCTAGTCAGATTATACCTTACACCAAAAGTTGTACATGGAACCCAAACAATGTAGCCTACTGATTTCAGCGAAAGCTAGCAGCTAACTGATGCTAGCGGCTAACTGATGCTAGCGGCTAACTGACGCTAGCGGTTAACTGATGCTAGCGGCGCTGCTTGTTACAGCTACAAGAGTAGCCATTAGCGTATCAATGCTAACTCAAAATTGTGGTCGCAACATTAGCTGACATTTCATAGCGGCGTTACAATCGTGCCAGAGAAATTCAGAGTTGAGCAAACTCAAAAACAAAACTTAAAATATTTAGTTTAATCGTCCAACTTAAAATTTTATTGAAGTTTGTTGCCTTGAAATTTTGAGTTCACCCAACTTTTCTTTTTTTGCAGTGCATGTGATCTCCCCACCATCAGGTTCAAATTTCTTTCTTTCTTTTTGTCCTTTTGTCTTTTTT
This sequence comes from Centropristis striata, assembly GCF_030273125.1. Classification (NCBI taxonomy): domain Eukaryota; kingdom Metazoa; phylum Chordata; class Actinopteri; order Perciformes; family Serranidae; genus Centropristis; species Centropristis striata. Next base: position 40,787,098 of record NC_081523.1, on the reverse strand, counting down.
TGTTTGTTTATAGGTTTAGTGGTTTTGTAGCCTAAATTCACAGAAACTGCAGCCTTTTTACAACCATGTAGCGTTCGTGTATGTATAATGACGTGTGTTAAAAATGCTCCCCACTGTATTGTGAGCTGCAAATAGCTCATATGGGTTATTTTGACAAACGGTCTATTCTGTTGTTAAGGTTGGAAATCTTGAGTTTTATTGTACAACAGATGTGTCCAGTTGTCAGAGGTATCACTAAAGGAAAGGTAAGGTAAAGGTTTTGAGGTTCAAACTGATATCTGATGATGATCATATTTATTTACACAACACATTATATAGAGCAGGGATTCCCAAAGTGTGGTGCGTGCACCCCTGGGGGTACGTGAGCTGCTGCTAGGGGGTGCGCGAGATGAAAAATGTAATGGCGGTCTGATAATGACACAATTACATTTAATTTTTGCATCTATTTTGGTCATTTTTGCATCTATTTTTTGGTTGTTTGGTCATTTTTACATGTATTTTTGGTCAATTTGTGTCTATTTTGATAATTTTGTGTCATCTTTGGTCATTTTTGCATCTATTTTTGGTTGTTTTTGATCTTATAATGAAGCGTAGAAGAAGTTAGCTTCTTGTTCTTGTATCATTTTTCCAACCTGTTTTATGATGAATGGGTTGTGTTCACTCCACGCTCATTTAAATATATCATCATTATCATATGCAATTTTTGTTCAACGCAATATTTTTGTTCAATATTATAACATTTGTCCCAACTGATCTGCTTTCTGCCTCTGATCCTGATCCTGTCATCATCCTCCACCTTTAATATGGCTATAAAAACTCTTATTGCATTTTGTTTTTTTGAAGGTGTGGGGGATTGGGGTGCGTCAACCCAGTTGGGACATAGAAGGGGGTGCACGGCTGAAAAAGTTTGGGAATCGCTGATATAGAGGATATTGGAGAACCTGCTGGTTTACCGGTTAATCTCCTTATTCATGATGTCATGCATGGAAGAGGCCACAGGGACAGATTAATCCGTTAATCAGAGAATAAATGTTAGTCACACAGGAAGAAGTCTCTGCTGCTTTGGGAACTCCATCCTAACCACTGGAACAATCACTAATTCTCTCAGAGACCCTTAAACGGCAAAATAAAACTAACTCCCCGGTGTTTGCTTTGATTTGCTCTGAAAATCAGCCGTGCAGGAATAAATTATTTTCAAGGTATTTAATTGAAACCATGTTCTTTTTTTAATCTAACCACATACTTTTTATTTTCTAAACCCTAACAGGAGTTTTGGCACTTGAACCAATAAAAAAACTGAATTAGAAATGTAACAAAAGTGCAACTGGCTGTTGTGAATAAGCTGATAATGTCCTTGTACACATGCTGACAGTTGGAGCAGGGAACTTCTGACCCGGGGTCCGGGGACCACTTGAGGGAATTTTAACGGGTCCCAAAACAAACAAAACCCATTTAAGCCAGGAAAGCATTACCGCATTTCTAGCATTAAAACCTGTTGGGGCGCTGTTGTGTTATTCTACCATTAAAGCTGGGAGAGCGGATACGTCGTTTTGTAGTATTTGTAGTTTTTTCCACCTATTTTCAGTCTCTTGGCCAATGAAATGCATCTGAATACATGTGGGAGTGTCTCAATGCATCATGGGACTTTTCTAGAACTTATAAATCATGGTGAAGACGACTATAGCGGAGGAGCTCAGATATAACAGCTATAAGCTCTCAAATACTTTTGGAATTTCATTTCTACCTGTTACAAGGTTTTAGGGGGTTATCTTAAAATCGCCCAGATGTTTTACAGGCATTTTTTCCAGGCCATTTAATGTGCTGATATCATTCATACAGGTGTGGGCCACCATGGAAGACAGTGGCGGTTAGACCAGTGTTACTGTGGGGGCCAAGGAGGGCCCGTGTTTAATCAGAGGGGCACATTAAAAAACGGCAAAGATGATATTTTTGAAGTATATTTGATACAAAAACATTGATTGAAACAATGAGACTTACTAACAATAACAATTATTTTTGTACGACAATGACATTTCTCATTTTTGTGCACAATTGTTTTTTTTTATTTTGAAAGTGCAGCACATTGAGAATTATGTTTTTTTATATAGCTTTTATTGCACAATTAGACTATTATACAATGTACACATTCTGGGTTCCTTTTGTGTACAATGAGATGTTGTTTGAACAAAAAATATTAGGGCCGGGACTTTTATGTGTTAATTAAGATTAAATAATGACACAAAAATTAAAGCGTTAAAAAAATGTACGCATTTTAATCACACTTATTTTTGCACGCGGAACGTTTCTCCCTGGATGAGTTTCAGGAGGAGCGATTATACTGGAGCACCAACTAGCGTTGATGAGTTGAGACAACAACAAACCACAGTGAACATGAAGGAAGAAGCTGATGAGACCTTTGGTTGGCCCCGTGGATGATGGGACATTTAGTTACTAAAAACCAACGGATGGAAGCGTCCATAAGAGCATGGTTGTGTTGCTAGGCAACAAGGAATTCACATATCACCATAGCAGCACATCCAGCCTCAAGTATCACCTCAATGCTAAACATATAGCAGCTAGCGGCTAGCGTGCTAGCTAGCGTGGATTGTGTTTTACTTCAAAAACCAAAGTATTCTAGTTTACAGAAGGTCTACCTACCTATAGGCTACCTGGATTTATCAAATGTATATAGGTGTATTTCAATGTGATGAAACTGTACACATAACTGCACAGCCTTTAACATTAACCTTTTCATGGTGAACTTATTAAAATAACTGAAGACCAATCCTGCTGGAGTACTCTGAGGTCAGATCTCTGCAAAGGTCAACACTTAGAGAGCAGCATAGATCTCCAGATTGATTCAGTGGTTGCTCTTTAGTGTTTGTGGTGACAGCAGGGAAACACTAGAGAGAGCTCTAGCAGTTCTCCTCACCCAGGGGTCACATGGGTTCCTTCTCTTCCCCTTAGTTAACACTGACCAGTCACACCAGCTAGCATCTCCACACACACACACACACACACACACACACACTCCCTCTCTTCCCGGCTAGCGACCACACAAAGCCGCTGGGTTATTTCTGTCTTAGCTAGACAGGCTCACTGTGACGCTGAGAGTCAAAAAGAAGAGGAGCTACTTTAGGTTTTCTCTCCTTCAGGTTTGGAAACTGAGGAGGCGAGAGTAGAACACACACTGTAATAAATCATTATGTAGTCATTTCATTTTACTTCATATATTTGATAAAATGTATTAAATATAAATGCGTCCTTGATTTTGAGGCAGTTGTTATAGTCAGTAGTTCTCAACCTTTTTGAGTCGCGACCCCCAATTTAACATGCATGTTGTCTGTGACCCCCACTCACTGAACACAATCTCACACACACAGTTCAGATCACCCAAAAAAGAAACAAAATGACCAAAAAAAGGAAACAAAATGACAAAAAAAGACACAAATTGACCACAAAATGATCAAAAAAGACACAAAATGACCAGAAAAGACACAAAATGATCAAAAAAGACACAAAATGACCCAAAAAAGAAACAAAATTACCAAAAAAACACAAAATGACTAAAAAAAGACACAAAATGATTAAAAAAAGACACAAAATTACCAAAAAAAGGAAACAAAATTACCAAAAAAGACACAAATTGAGCACAAAATGATCAAAAAAAGACACAAAATTACCAAAAAAAGACATTAAGTGACCAAAAAGACTAAAACACATTAACACATGAACACTTTAACACAGTGGAGACAGAGCTGACTTCCAAAATGATTTGGTGACCCCCAGAAATCATCTCGTGACCCCAATTGGGGTCCCGACCCCAAGGTTGAGAACAGCTGGTTTAAGTAACTTTAATATAAAAATGTTTGAGATAGAATCTACTTATTCTGATCACATTAAATATCATCTTTATGTGTCTGTAATTCTAAATCAAGAGAATTTTACTCGTAACTTGTAACGTAGTTAGATTTAATAAATAACACTGCGTGCAATCAGTTGCCTCAATTTTATTGAGTAGCTATTGTTTATCTTTTGTTACAGTGCAACTGTGAGAAGAATATAAAAAAGGAAAGAGAAAATGATGCTATGAAGCCAAATCACACTAGTAAATCTTTGGTAAAGGCGATGAGGGTAGTTTCCTGTTAGGATGCAGCAGCAGATCAGAAGGTGAAACATCAGAGTTGTTGTATCATGTAGCTGCTCGTTAACGGAGTATCGATCACTCTCCTCATTAGTTCTCCTCTCATGGACCGCTGGTTGTTCTCCTCCTCACTCTAAATTGAATTTCCTCATCTTCCTTAGTTCATCTCAGCCTACAACAGCTACAGACATGCAACGTCTGGGCTTTATTTCCTGTTTTGTACAACATCAATGTGACCCTGTTCATATCGATGTCACACACACACACACACACACGCACACGCACACACACACACACACACACACACACACACACACACACACACATTCTTGTACTTCTATCTTTGTGAGGACCCTCACTGGAATGGTGAATTCCCTTGCAAGGTTATAATAGTTCTGAATTTTTCATTAGTTTTAGTTTAGTTTTTATTAGTTGTAGTTTTTTGTAATGGGGTATTTGTTGGGTGGGAGATTAAAAGAGGTCACAGTAAAATTTGCCTTTATTTCCTTTTATTATCCATCTTCATTATGTATGAAAAAAGTTGACAAAGACGAAAACGAAAGCTATTTTCACTATAATTTTAGTTGGTTTTAGTTAGTTTTGTAACCACAAAATACAGTTTCAGTTAGTTAATGAATTATCTTTTTTTGAACATAAACCTAATTGTAACCTTTAACCCTTAAAACAAAGTCTGAAATCTCAAAAAATCCTTTTAAGAAATGAGGACCGGCCAAAATGTCCTCACTTTGCAAAAATGTCCTCACTATGTTGGTTAAAAACGTGTTCTGGTCCTCACTATGTAGGAAATACAAGAACACACACACACACACACACACACACACAAACCAAGGTTATGATTAAATAAACTGATAAATACATTTTTTATCAGTTTTCGTTGTGATTTTTTGTTTTCAAATTCAGTTAGTTTTAATTCGTTTTTACAGTGAGTTTGCTAGTTTTTATTAGTTTTTATTTCCTGGAAAATGCTTAGTTTTATTTTAGTTTTTATTAGTTTTAGTTTTTTTGTAATGGGGTATTTGTTGGGTGCCAGAATTTAAAAAAGTCACAATATGTCGGCACATTGTTAGAGCACTGAATCCAAGTTATATTTAAAGTGTTTCCAGCTCATTTATTTAACCTGGGTGGGCCACTGAGGTAGCCGCCAAATGTATCTGGTGACCTGTTGAAGCTTTTTGAATTACTTTCTTTCTTTTTTTTTTACCATTCAGGAGATGACACACTCCACTTACTATCTCCGCTTGCACTATTAAACATGCTCTGCAGAGAAAGAAACAGGAAGAGAGATGTTCTCTGCTGCTACGTTAGAGATGCTGAGATGGTGCAATATGTGATTAACATAATATTCAGTTTGTTTACAGATGCTCTAATGAATCCACTGGTTTCTAACAGACACTAGGAACTAGTTTTCTACTGCTGAGCCGAGGCGGCACAGTGAAGGAGATCATTAGACCAGACAAGCAGAGTTCATCTCATGGAAAACAGAAACTGCACCAATATGGACAAACATTTTGGATGAAATAAGGAGAAGACACAAGGTCAAATGGCTCCAAACACTTGGGAAACAGTACATGCACAGTATCTAGCTCACACCTGTCCAAAGGCACAAAAGCGATGAGCCATCCTTTTATGTGTGGTGCTGTCTGCTATAACCAACAACACCACAGCTGCAGGTAAACTGAGCATGTGCACCAAGCGTAGTAGTCTAGACAGATTTCAGAATAAAGGCGTCCTATAAGAAGTGAGGAGCATTTATAGGTTTATAGGTACAAGTCAGGAACCGGCCTACTTTACATATCTCAAGGGTGCTGAGTCCAAAAAAATGGTTCCCAAGCGAATTTTTGAGTTTTTGACCTTCTAGATATCCTTAATTTTAGATCTGGATCTATAGTCTAGGGTCAGAGCAAGGATATAGTGGAGGCTCAGTGTCTTTTTTATGCATATATATGCAAAATACCAACTGGAACATTTAAAAGTGATATTGATTGAATATTTATGTCGGCCTTAAAAAAAATGACACAAATAATGCTTAATTTCACCTTAAAAGTTTGTATTTTGCATATATATATATATATAAATATATATATATATATATATATATATACACATAAAAAAGACACTGAGCCTCCACTATATCCTTGCTCTGACCCTAGACTATAGATCCAGAAACTTAATTTCCTCATCTTTGATTGCCTACTTACAAAAAAACTAAGAGGAAATGGTCCAATGACCAACGGCCGCCATTTTGATATGCAAATGAGAAGGTCAAAAACTCAAAATTTCGCTTGGGAACCATTTTTTTTGGATTCAGCACCCTTGAAATAAGTAAAGTAGGCCAGTTCCCGACTTGTACCCATAAATGCTCCTCACTTTCACTTTTTGGACAATTCCGTCTAGACTATAGGGCGCCATGACCCCATGTCTTCTCCTCCTTCTACCCTCCCTGAAACAAAAGGGCTAGGCATCACGCTCTGCTTCTTCTTCTTCTTCCTATTCTTCTTCCTCTGTTTATTGGCAGTTTGCAAACTAGCTTGCAGGTATATTACCACCACCAAGGTGACTGGAGTTGCTACACTCTCAATCATGGCCTCAAATAGTTCATCCAGCTCAGCGATGGGCAACTTAATTGCTGCAGGGTCCCACAATATTTCATGTTCACTACCACAGGGCCACATATACTGTAGGGCCGTGCACTTAACCAGATATGATGAAACTGCTATTTTAAATATGTTTACAGTGCAGTAACTTAACATATTTCATGCTCTAATGCATGTTTAACAGTATAAATAGGGATACAAAAGGTTTGAAGCAAATGAAAAATAACCACTTACTGTGATTTCACCAGACCAACATTAATTACAAGAAGTAATTTTTTTACACTGCACTTTTAAGATTTCATTCTCAAATGCATGTACTGAGGGCCACTTCAAGTGAGGGTGAGGGCCGTATGTGGCCCCCGGGCCTCCAGTTGTCCATCCCTGATCCACCTCCATTAGTTTGTTTCAACTTTGTTAATCATCTGAGACGTGGCCTCCTAAAATTGTGCTTTTTGTTAAAAAACAATCACTTTTTTTTAATATATTCTGCCCTACAGAGTCTAACTACAGTAACTACGCAAAGGGTCAAACTGAGAAAAACTGCTTTAAAGTATTTTAACGTGTTTTAACTGGCCGGCCAAATGGGTTATAGGTAGATAAGTGATATGACACTTATTTCTACATGTATTGATGATGTCATTTTTATGCTCAAAAATCATGATGATTTATTTGACCTGCAGAGTGCAGTAACTACAATGTTGTCGTCTTCTTTCAGCTTTTATATTTTGTTTTCAGTGAATAAAGAATTTCAAATTGATTTTGTTATAAATGTATTTAAAAGTGTTTAACAACTCTATTCAAAGATTTGTGTATTTTAGACTTAATATTATAAAGAAATGTTATATTTTAGTCTTAATATCATTTTATCTCACTTTTTTACATCATCACTATCTAGATAATAATTTCCCTTTCAAATAAACTTATCATTTTTTATTATTTGTATGTTTAAATTAGTATATATATCCAAAGCAGACGGTGGTAAGTGCAATACTGCTTGGTTTTGAGTTGGATTTTGTGGTTTTTATATAATTATTTCTCTGAAATAAGGCAAAATTGAAATCTAAAACTTTGTCACAAGATAAAACAGACATCAAGGGGTTCATTTTTAGTTATAACTCAATTTTGACCAAAAATTAAATGACTGCAGTTAGTCTTTGTAGGGCAGTATAGATAATTCTGTTTCAGGTCACGTTGTGATAAAGGACACCAGACACATAAAATATTTTCCTCAGCCATTCTGAGTTTTGTAGAGCAGAGAAGCCTTTATTCTGTCCATGTAAAGTGGCATTAAACAAATGAACTAAATAGACCCAAGGCATCGTTGTGGGCTATGTGGATGGAGTCAGGCTGGTCGGGCTGGAGGGTCGCGTGTGGTCTGAAATCTGTGAGAGAGCCTGGCTCTGGTCATGGTCATGGTCATGGTGGGAGGATGGATGTGACAGTATGTTGGGATCTGCATAGAAACCCAATGGCTCCAACAAGGCAGTAGAGCAGGGGGGGGCAATTAATGTCGCCAAGGGGCCACATGACCAATACCACCAAGGTTGCAGGGGCCGGACCAAAACTCTGAACTAAATTCTGCTCAATATTAATTTAATCGCTTTATAAAATACAGTAAATTATCTGGTTTTGAGCTGCTACTGATAGGAACACATGTTATGATGAGACTGTTAATGTGGAGTAAATCAAATATAGCAGTAAAAAGTAGTAAATACTCCAATCACTATATCACTTTAACATTTATTTTAAACACAACTGTAAATAACCTTTAGCAAGGTTCATATTTATGTTTTTGTATTATATAGCTTGTTTTTTCATGTTTGTACATTTTCAAGGTGTTTTACAATGTTGTGATGCTTTTATTTTCGTCCAGTGTAAAACGGGTGCTTTAATTTTGAAAGGTAGTGACAGGAAATAACCGGTAGAACGGTTAAATGAAAAAACGAACGGTAAATAATAACGAGTGCGTAGTAATTCATATAAAGTTGATATAAAGTATTAAAAGGCTTCTATAGTGGCTGACTGACAGGACACAAGGTTTGTTAAAGTTTATTTTCTTCTGTCATATATATATTAGTGGCTATATTTGTTGTCTTAACTATAGTAAAAGTGCTTGTTAGCTCTAGTGCTAATGATAATGTTTGCTATTTTTTTTAAAATAAAAGCACTGCGGCTATATTGATTTCTAATATCTTGGTAACCTCACGCGGGCCAACAAGGACAGCCAACGGGCCGGATGTGGCCCGCGGGCCGCCCATTGCCCAGCTCTGCAGTAGAGGCATCCGTGACTGGAGCACAGGGCTGGTAGACAGCAGGTCACGTCTCCTGATGCCAGCATCCCTTTGGATGTGTGCAGCCAGACGCTGGCCAACAGGGGGGATTAATTCCAGGACATGCACCGTGGAAGCCCCATCCACCCACACCTGCTGCCCAGAAACCCCACGCAGTTTACACTTCTACTGGTCCTGCTGGAAGTAACTGGTGCACAGGAGACTGGAGCAAAATCAGATATCAATGAACAAGCATGGAACTGGCAAAACGCTTCATCATCCTTTTTTTCCCAACTCTTTTTATTGATTTTCCTTATTTTGAAAATAAAACATATCAGTCACTATGACACGATACACATTAACAAGTACACGTATGCATAAAAAGGTCATTTAAGTTGTATTAACTTATCTATCTCAAAATGAAAAAAAATAAATAAATAAAAGTTCTTCTATTAAGAGCACTTCTATAACTTGCTCTCAGACTTTGTGTTCTGGTTAAAATAATCAATAAATGGTTGCCAAATTCTATAGAACTTTGTTTCCTTATTTTTCAGTAAGAATCTGATTTCTCATAAGTTGGGGCTGTCTTTTGTTTCCAATTAAGTAATTCCTTTTCACTGAAATCCTCTGACATCATGTCAGTAGCTGGTAGCTGTTTTCACTTGACCAGCATGAACTCCTTCAACAACATGTAGAACAAAATAAAACAAAAAATGAAAATAAAATAGCATGCTTGTTATTTTTATGATGAGTTTTGTGATTTTAAAACAGAGATGTGTCAATCACATTTTATGGTAATCCATCCATTAGATACACAAAACCCCACAAATGTCCACCCCATGGAGACACAATGAATGTCACAAAAAGTCCAACCAGTATAACAACTGACCAGTATTATTGGCTGATATTTGCCAGTAAATGGCATATGAGTATCTGACGTATCAGCGTAGATTATGTCCGATACATAGATATGGTATTGTACTTGAATACCGGACTGCTGTGACAACCAAATTTCCCTTCGGGGACCAACCAACCAACCAACCAACCAACCAGCCAACCAACCAACCGACCAACCAACCAGCCAACCAACCCACCCACCCACCCACCAACCAGCCAACCAACCAACCGACCAACCAACCAGCCAACCAACCCACCCACCCACCCACCCACCAGCCAACCAACCACCAACCAACCAGCCAACCAACCAACCAACCAGCCAGCCAACCAACCAACCCACCAACCAACCAGCCAACCAACCAACCAACCAACCAACCAACCAGCCAACCAACCAGCCAACCAACCAACCAACCAACCAACCAGCCAACCAACCAACCAACCAGCCAACCAACCAGCCAACCAACCAACCAACCCACCAACCCACCAGCCAACCAACCAACCAACCAACCAACCAGCCAACCAACCAACCAACCAACCAACCAGCCAGCCCGCCCGCCCGCCAACCAGCCAGCCAGCCAGTCAACCAACCAACCAACCCATCCACCCACCCACCCACCCACCCATCCATCCATCCATCTATCTATCTATCTATCTATCTATCTATCTATCTATCTATCTATCTATCTATCTATCTATCTATCTATCTATCTATCTATCTATCTATCTATCTATCTATCAATCTAACTACAGTATGTGTAGGGTGATTAAGAAGAGGTGTGAGCTATTTATATAACTGTATTTATTTTTCATTTGAATGGTCAGGACTGATTGGTACTAGTACTACTAGTACTGGGGACATATTCACACATCTTCAGGCTAGAAGTAGCATGGAACATTACATCATCCATACCGATGGGGTCAGGCCGGCCCTTTCTCCCAGTTCCTAAGTAAAAGTTGGTCTCAGGAGATTAGCGATTAGGTTTTAAGGGCATATTCTTTTAGAGTCATTTAGAAAATCTTCTAGTAGTAAGAGAAACTGTTTGGTGATCAAGGGCGGATATTTAGTAAATTATTAAATTTATATCTATGTATAATCTCAGTTATCATTTCTAGAATCGGTTAACAATGTAATTCATTGTGTATATAAAGTATAATAATGGGAAATTTTATTCCATAAAAGTTATTCCAGCTCAGGAACCGGGTTAATTTTATCCCCTAAAAATTAGTAATGGTTTCCAAAACCATCCAAAAAATGAAAATAAAATAGCATGCTTGTTATTTTTATGATGTGTTTTGTGATTTTAAAACAGAGAAGGACTGAGCAGAAAGTTCCCAGATACATTGTAAAAGCCAGTGTTCACTTCAGTTCCAGCCCCATTTGTTTGGGATAACTTGTAGATTTGCTTAATGGTGCATGAATTTTCAAAAGCTTCATTCCAGATACCTCTTGTGACTAGCAGGGAATTAGCTGTGTGCAGCTGTTTTTAAATGAGCTTTTGTTTTTATGGTTGGATTAAAGACAGAAGTTCCATCAGGCTGCCTGTTTGTTGACTATACTGTAAGAGCTTGAGAGTCTCAGCTTGAGTTTGGCTCCTGCAGGCACCACCACCAGTTAGCTACGCTGCCAACGTTGGAAAGAGCTCAATTAGAGAATTTTTCTTTAAATTGTAGCCTGAACTTTAATGGGAGAAAAAAATCACAGGAAGCCCTCAGCAAAACAGGCCCATCTGAATGTCTCTCTCAGCAATGCAGCTCTTTACAATGCCCTCATCATTTATGCATGCAGTGTGTAATGCACTGAATCTGGAGTGCAAAGGCCGCATTAAGAAGCAGGGGATTTCAAGGACACATATACAAGCAAAGAAAACAACATATTTAGGGCCAAAAACGAGTTGTAGCATTTAGCCCTGCAGCATTAATAGTCTAAAGTGTAAATGAGCTCCGTTGCAGTAAAAAGTAGCATGATCCACTCACTTGTTTTGGTGCTTTGAGCCCTGGAGATGTGCATGGTACTGTGCCACAGAGTTCAGTGTGACGCTGCAGACTTCACAGGTATAGCTCCGTTTCAGACCTGGAATCAGATAGAAACACAGTTTAAATCGGTTTTATTTCATAGGAGTATTAGTGGTGTGACGAAATCTCGTGCCACGAGATCTCGCGAGATTAAACTCGACGATATTTCTCATTGCGTTAAAAATCTGTCTTGTGAGATTTGTGAGCTATCCAAACTTCTATTGGTGACCTGTGGGGACAGTAAAAGGAAAAGGAGAAGAGGAGGAGAAGCAGCTGCAGAGCCAGAGTCTTAACTACAGAGACTGTTAACTAACTGTTAACAGTCTAACAGTTAGCTCTGTAGCAGTACGGTGTGTATGTGCTAACAGGCTAACAGTTAGCTCTGTAGCAGTACAGTGTGTATCTGCTAACAGGCTAACAGTTAGCTCTGTAGCAGTACAGTGTGTATGTGCTAACAGGCTAACAGTTAGCTCTGTAGCAGTACAGTGTGTATGTGCTAGCAGGCTAACAGTTAGCTCTGTAGCAGTACAGTGCGCATGTGCTAACAGGCTAACAGTTAGCTCTGTAGCAGTACAGTGTGTATGTGCTAACAGGCTAACAGTTAGCCCTGTAGCAGTACAGTGTGTATGTGCTAACAGGCTAACAGTTAGCCCTGTAGCAGTACAGTGTGTATGTGCTAACAGGCTAACAGTTAGCTCTGTAGCAGTACGGTGTGTATGTGCTAACAGGCTAACAGTTAGCTCTGTAGCAGTACAGTGTGTATGTGCTAACAGGCTAACAGTTAGCTCTGTAGCAGTACAGTGTGTATGTGCTAACAGGCTAACAGTTAGCTCTGTAGCAGTACAGTGCGCATGTGCTAACAGGCTAACAGTTAGCTCTGTAGCAGTACAGTGTGTATGTGCTAACAGGCTAACAGTTAGCTCTGTAGCAGTACAGTGTGTATGTGCTAACAGGCTAACAGTTAGCTCTGTAGCAGTACAGTGTGTATGTGCTAACAGGCTAACAGTTAGCTCTGTAGCAGTACAGTGTGTATGTGCTAACAGGCTAACAGTTAGCTCTGTAGCAGTACAGTGTGTATATGTCAGCTGCTGATGTTGTGCACAGTTAGCAATCTTAATTTTAATTAATTAATTAGTCTTATTCCAGCTCAGGAATTGGGTTAATTTTATCCCCTAAAATTAATAATGGTTTCCAAAATCGCATCTTGGGTGGGCTCTAGTACAAAATTGAAAACCATCCATTAGTTAAGATATTCCAGCCCAAAGTGGGTAAAACCATCCCTAGAGCCAAGTATTCAAAAAAACATTTAATGTCATAAAGTTGTGAGAAAGTGATCAACACAGCTCAGGATGTAAACAGTCCCTGAAACCTTGAGGCGTCAGAATTATTTGGGATCAACAAAATTGAATAACTTGTTTAATTTGTTTAAATCACACAACAGCAGCGTCCTGTGTGTCTGTGGTAATGGGTGTATTGAGTCAGGGCCTGTTGCTGCAAATTATGAGCACCCTGTGCAATCGCTGTCATGTTGTACTAATCTCATTGTCGTATGAGAAATGGCTGTCTTGATTGCCTCGCTTTCAGAATTGAGTTAACTCCTTCATAAATATGCCTCAGAGCAAAAGGCCAAGAGAATATAAATGTCACCCCACACTCATTGAATCACATTTCCATATCCTCTTCAATCAGATTTAGCCCATGAATGATCATTTACTGTAAACCGTCACACCAAGGAACAAGCTGCTTACATTTAGAAAGCTTACTTCCTTCCTACACTGTAAAAAATGTCTGTAGATTTTATGGTGAAAACTGCTAAAGCATGAAAGTAAAAGATGTAAAATGATAAATGGGTTAATTCAGTTACAGTAACAATGAAACACTGTAAATGTATATATCAGCCAGAACAGTATTTTTTCCATTTTTTAAAAAACATTACTCCACTGTAAAATACACTGGCACCATGTGTGTAACAAAAATATACTGTAATATATACAAGCATCACTGTAATTTTTGCATTTATCTTTTAAAAAAAATACTTTTTCTAACTGTTAAATGTACTAAAAACCATATCTAAAAAAAATATACTGTAATATTTAATGGTAAAATCTTTAATTTATGCTTCATTTATAAAGTATTTTCTTGTCAATTATATGGCAGAACAGCGTTTCTTTTGATGGAAAAACTTTTGTTTTTTACGGTAAAATATGGAATAAAATGGGAATCTTAAAGGTGAAATCAACAGTGCTAATATATTTTACCATAATATTATAAAAAAGTTGCACCGTATTTATTACGGTAAACGTCTGGCAACCACAGCTGCGGCTTTTTTACCGTAAAAACAACGTTTTTTTATTTATTTACAGTGTGTAGACTTTAGCCACCATGCACCATTACCAGTATTGTAATACAGTAAGTAAACTTTTGCAACTGTATGTTTTTCAGCTTGTAAAATGTGCATCATATATATTTTAGCAGGTCTACAGAAGTCATATTTCTAAATATCTTTCCTAGAGTGTTACTATTCAATTTTGTACTGTAATGATGAAAAATGAATAATGATTGTGAGACAAATATTTCACAGTCGCCCGTACTGTTACTTTTTATTCATACAGTAAAAAATGGAAAAAAATGGCAATCTTAAACGTGAAATCAACAGTGCCAATATCTTTTTAATGTAATATTAAAAAAAGTTCTTCTGTATTTATTGCGGTAAAGTTGTGGCAACCACAGCTGCCGTTTTTTTACCGTAAAAACAACAGGTTTTTATTTTTTTACAGTGTGTAGAAGAGCATTGTAGGGTGTGACTTTAGCCACCATGCACCATTACCAGTATTGTAATACAGTAAGTAAACTTTTGCAACTGTATGTTTTTCAGCTTGTAAAATGTGCATCATATATATTTTAGCAGGTCTACAGAAGTCATATTTCTAAATATCTTTCCTAGAATGTTACTATTCAATTTTGTACTGTAATGATGAATAATAATAATGATTTTTTATTTAATTGACTTTTTATTTATACAGTAAAAAATGGGGGGAAAAATGGCAGTCTTAAATGTGAAATCAACAGTGCCAATATCTTTTTAATGTAATATTTAAAAAAAGTTCTTCCGTATTTATTACGGTAAAAGTCTGGCAACCACAGCTGCTGTTTTTTTACTGTAAAAACAACAGGGTTTGTTTTTTTTACAGTGTGTAGAACAACATTGTAGGGTGTGACTTTAGCCACCATGCACCATTACCAGTATTGTAATACAGTAAGTAAACTTTTGCAACTGTATGTTTTTCAGCTTGTAAAATGTGCATCATATATATTTTAGCAGGTCTACAGAAGTCATATTTCTAAATATCTTTTCTGGAAAAAAATGGCAGTCTTAAATGTGAAATCAACAGTGCCAATATCTTTTTAATGTAATATTAAAAAAAGTTCTTCCCTATTTATTACGGTAAAGTTGTGGCAACCACAACTGCTGTTTTTTTACTGTAAAAACAACAGTTGTTTTTTTTACAGTGTACTACAGTGCAGGGCTGTAGCAGCTAATGTTAAAATTGTTTCATTTTCTCACAACTTACTTCTCAGATATTGATGTCAGCTGTTTTCTTTCAACATTTTGATGGAGGGCAGTATTCCCCACAGAGAGATCCTTATCCTCCTGATAAGCTGCACAATAACCACTCTGTCAGTCTGCTGCCACCACGGCGGAGATTTCAATTTTGCACGGCCGTCCCCAGACGCATCATGAGCTGACATTAAAGTTGTGCAGCAGGCAGCGAGGCTCTGCTCCGGCTGGCCCTTTGACAGCTTGCTTCTCAAATAATTTCTGAAGGGGTGAAAGATTACAGAGCGGCCCCGGTATCCATCACTGCCAGCCACCTGCGGCTCTTCCCACATGGCGCTGCCCTGCATGAGCGATGGAGCACCGGGAGCCTTCGGGCCCCTGCGGCGCTCGCCCTCCATCACCTGTACTTCCTGCTCTCCGAGGCTTCGCCCGCCAGTCGTCGGAGACTCGTTTGTTTTGGTTAACGCGTCCCTTCGCCGGGGAAAGGGACGCAGCTCGGGAGTGGATGCAGAAGATGAAAAATGTCCTCTGCAGTTTCATTTGTTTGGGTTAAGTTGGAATTGTATAAAACCACAGTAACAGGTTGAGCTGAAGCATGCTGGGAAAAATGCCATCTGATGTCTTATATCTTCATTTGATCGTACGGTCACAGAGGGAACTTGAGAAAGTAAAGTAGAAGTAGGAAAGAAAGTAGCGCACACTGTAAAAAAAGTCTGTAGATTTTACGGTGAAAAACTGCTAAACCATGACAGTAAAAGACCGTAAAATGATAAATGAGTTAATTCAGTTTCAGTAACAATTAAACACTGTAAATGTATATATCAGCCAGAACAGTATTTTTACAGGTTTTAAATTAAAAAAAAAACACTACTCTATTACTGTAAAATACATTGGCACCATGTTTGTAACAAAAAGCATCACTGTAATTTTTGCATTTATTTTTTGTAAAAATACTTTTTCTCACTGTTAAATGTACTAAACACCATATCTCTAACAGAAATATACTATAATATTTAATGGTAAAATCTTTAATTTATGCGGCATTTATAAAGTATTTTCTTGTCAATTATATGTCAAATCTTTTGATGGAAAAACCTTTTATTCATACGGTAAAAAATGGAATAAATGCAATCTTAAACGTGAAATCAACAGTGTCAATATCTTTTTACCGTAATATTAGAAAAAAGTTGCACCGTATTTATTACGGTAACGTTCTGGCAACCACAGCTGCCAGTTTTTTATCGTAAAAACAACAGGGTTTTTTTTACAGTGCATGTTACTGAAACTGTTGGATAAATCCGTAGAACATACATATATATATATATATATATATATATATATATATATATATATATATATATATATATATATGTAATGTCATATATATATATATATATATATATATATATATATATATATGACATTAATGTAGGATTTGGCACAGTTTAGGAGTTCAGTTTTATGGGAAAAGACAAACTCATTAAATGAATCAGCCTAGCATATCGTTAAAAGGATGCGCTGGTTGATACGATAATATCAGAATAGGAATCTGACCTCCCAAGTATGTTCTGATATCGAAACTAGGACATAACAGGAAATAACAGGACATTAAAACCCTACACTGCAAAAAAGCCAACTTGTATTTTTTGGCCTAAAACAGTGATTTAAGTTGGTAAAACTTGGAAATATAAATTATTGACATTTAGGGCAATAATGTAAGTTAGCACAACAAAGGAAGCCAGTTGTCTGCTCAAAAACAAGTTGGTGAGTTGTTGTTACTTATATCTTTAAGTTGGGGTTCACAACAAGGGACAATAGTTCTGATAACTCTTATTTCTTTGTTGGGAAATGCGGTCATTAGCGAAAGGTAGCGGCTAACTGATGCTAGCGGCTAACTGATGCTAGCGGCTAACTGATGCTAGTGGCGCTGCTTGTTACAGCTACAAGAGTAGCCATTAGCGTATCAATGCTAACTCAAACTTGTGGTCACAACATTAGCTGACATTTCATAGCGGCGTTACAATCGTGCCAGAGAAAAAACAAAACTTAAAATATTTAGTTTAATTGTCCAACTTAAAATTTTATCGAAGTTTGTTGCCTTGAAATTTTGAGTTCACCCAACTTTTCTTTTTTTTTGCAGTGTACCTGGCCTTCAGTTGTGTTTCTTTAAAGAAAGATTTTCTACAATAAAACAAAAAAAGATTCAAAAGGGATTGGAGTAAACATAATTTGAATCTGCTCATCTCAGCACCTCATTAAACTGACTAGTTGGAGTGAAACCTGGAGCTGTATAGAGAAAACATCCTCAGGCTATTAGAGCTCCACTGGCTGAGTCCTTCTCAACTTTATTTCAAGGTCTGAGAGTTCATTAGATACATTAAAATATGCTAATAACCGCTGGTGAATGTAACTAAGTACATTTACTCAAGTACTGAACTTAAGTACAAGAATAAGGCATCAATAACAACTTAATATAGACTAATTAAGAGCCAATATGTTACTTATTTGCATGCTAATAAGCAACTAATTAATGTTGAATATGTGTTCCATAATCTAAAGTCTTACCAAGTACAATTTTGGATACTTCATACTTCTACTTCACTACATTTTGAGACAAATATTGTACTTTTTACTCCACTACATTTAGCTGACAGCTTTAGTTACTTTACAGGTCGAGATTTAACATAAAAAACATGATCACTTTAAAGTGATTAGACATATATTTTTGATTAAACCTCATAACAGTATATTAAGTAGTTAAAAAGTTTTGAATGCAGGACTTTGATCTGAAAACTTTTTCCACCACTGCTAATTACCAATCAAGTTCTAACAGACTCATATGGGAAAAAGAGATATTTTATTTATTATTTTATTTTATTATAAAGCTGATCTAGGTGCTATATAAATACTGTAAAAGTATCAAAACACTTAATTCACAGAGAACCTGTGGTTTTAAATGAGCTGTACACTGTAAAAAAATGTCTGTAGATTTTGCGGTGAAAAACTGCTAAACCATGACAGTAAAAGACCATAAAATGATAAATGAAACACCATAACTGTATATATCAGTCAAAATAGTGTTGTTTTTAAAATAAAAACATATTACTGTAAAATTCACTGGCAACGTGTTTGTAACAAAAATATACTGTAATATTTAAAAAGTCATTTATAAAGTATTTTCTTGTCAATTTTATTTTTAAAAAATGGAATAAAATGGCAATCTTAAACGTGAAATCAACAGTGCCAATATCTTTTTATTGTAATATTAAAAGAAGCTCTACCATATTTATTACGGTAAAGTTCTGGCAATCACAGCTTTTACAGTGTAAGGACCTCTGTTAAGGGGACTTAAATAGAAAGGCTCTAAGGATGAATACAGGTTTATTCAAACAGACAGTATGAGAAAAACAATGTTTGTTGAACGATAAAGTATGTCAACATGTTCTAGTAGAAACCCAAATGATGTCCTTTAACTGTATCAGGCAGGTCAGTTAATACGTTTCCTACTGGGGAAATCATTTGCAGCTCTATGGTACCTTATATATCACTGTCAAAATGATTAATCTAATTTGAACATATTTTAATTTCACTCTCCTATAGTGATGAATAGTTCAATTCACATTTACTAAAAGATCCCAGTAACCTGTCAACCACACTGCAAAAAAGCCAACTTGTATTTTTTGGCCTAAAACAGTGATTTAAGTTGGTAAAACTTGGAAATATAAATTATTGACATTTAGGGCAATAATGTAAGTTAGCACAACAAAGGAAGCCAGTTGTCTGCTCAAAAACAAGTTGGTGAGTTGTTGATACTTATATCTTTAAGTTGGGGTTCACAACAAGGGACAATAGTTCTGATAACTCTTATTTCTTTGTTGGGAAATACGGTCATTAGCGAAAGCTAGCGGATAAATGATGCTAGCGGCTAACTTATGCTAGCGGTTAACTGACGCTAGTGGCTAACCGATGCTAGCGGCTAACTCATGCTAGCGGCTAACTGATGCCAGCGGCGCTGCTTGTTACAGCTACAAGAGTAGCCATTAGCGTATCAATGCTAACTCAAAATTGTGGTCACAACATTAGCTGACATTTCATAGCGGCGTTACAATCGTGCCAATTCAGCACATTGCAGAAGTTAGCAGAAGTAAGGATTAAAAGTTATTACAATGTAAAATTATAAGTTAGTACAACTTACAGTTGAGTTGACAAAAATCTGAATTCAGAATTGAGCTAACTCAAAAACAAAACTTAAAATATTTAGTTTAATCGTCCAACTTAAAATTTTATCGAAGTTTGTTGCCTTGAAATTTTGAGTTCACCCAACTTTTCTTTTTTTGCAGTGCAGCCACTGTAGGTTCCAAGTTCTTCAGTAAAAGTTCATCTCAGCGGTGTCCCGTGTCCAATGTAGCCCTTGTTCTGTATGAAATTTCTTTCTATGTGTGAGGGTATTTAAGTCTTCTGTTATAGCCCATACGCAACGCATGGGTGCGTCTTCTCGGACACAAACAAAACACTAAATTTACTTTTTAACCTTATTTAGGTCCACACTCCAACGTCTCTTCTGTTTCATAGGCACCTGTCCCCAGAGCCCGCAAATAGACCGGAGACTCTGTTCTGACCAGAGGTCACTTATTGTAAGTCGCTTTGGACAAAAGCATCAGCTAAATGACATGTAATGTCATGTAATGTAATGTATCTAGCCTATAAACACATCACAGTGTCTGAGAGGGAGGGAACACACCCCTAAATGGAAAGAAAAAGTCCCTTCCCTTTTGAATTCAAACCATTTAGTGCAGATAAGCACTGATGGAGGATTAATAAACCACAATCCAATCTCATTGAAAGCTGATAGAACATGGTAACTTCCAGCTAGTCCATGTCTGGCACACACGCCTCGACATTGACTCACCAATAAGCCACAGATTGGGGTGCCGAGTTGAGTTATTTGGTTTGCTCCGTAGTAAATCTCTGGTTGTCTCTCAGCTAATTGAGACCTATTGCCTAAGCCGTTGGGAGGGGACATGGTGGCAGTATGACTGATCAGCGGCGTAGTCCTCTGTGTGGACTGTTTATGAGCAGGGAAAAGGTGGTGCAGGTCCAGGGTTCATGCTAAATTAACCAGCAGCCATCTGGCCCACTCAGATGGTGCACGTTTAGCTCCTTCCCTCTCTGGTCGCAGCAGGGCGCTCAGGCTGAATGAGCATATGCTAAATCTGAATCCGTATGTAACAAATTGTTTGGTAAGTTGCAACTGCAGGACTTGTTATAATGGGTTGCTTTGTGAAACAGGCTTTTAGAATGAAATCATCATTCAAAAGTGTTTTCAACCCCTTGAAGCAACAAATCAGGCATGCTCACCAAATCATGGATAAGATTGCTTTGTGAAATTGGATGCAGTTAGGAAATGGGCAGTAGGTAGAGATGTAATACACTGATGAGCTGGGAACAAATGACTGGCCTTCTGCTGCTCCAATCTAACGTTTAAATTGGACAGTTAGTGTACACAACAAAGACGTTGCCCTTTGTTTTCTCTTGAAGGGGGCCTTGATCAGTCAGCCATTAGGGTATTAATAGATCTATTTTAGGATGAGGGGAGTGGAAAACATAACACAAAAATAACACACAGCCAAGAACGACATCTTGAGAAGTGCAGCTGCAGGGCTAGAGCGCGTAGCAGAGGAAGTGAGAATGAGGTGGACAACGTGCTAAATCACATCTGCCAGAAACGCATCTCTGATTAACAGCTATGATGGAGTCTGGAAAAACACAATTTGTCTGTGGGGATGTTTGACAGGCTGGACTACTCTATATTTAGTGTGTTAGAGTGAGTGCTGACAAGATTGCAGCGTGTCTTCTTTTGGCAGCTACATGAAGAGCCTAAAGAAACACAGTGATCCTTATAACAAGAGAGTTCAGACAGCCACACATTACACTTAAAATAAAATATTATTAATCCATGGTGATAACTTTCTTATAGTACACTCCAAAATGATACTGAGCTAAACGCTGTAAAATAATTTAAATATTTTTTAAATCATTTTTATTTTTGCACAGTGATTTATATATAAGAGCTTTAGTTACTCTGGATGCAACCTCATGCACTGATGGTAACACTACAATTCAGCAAGGTTTTTTCTTGGCAGCATCGAAATTTGATTTAACAGGCATAATAGCTTTGAAATACCAATGTAAAAAAAACATAAAATAAAAAAGCTCACATCACTGTTTATAAATTAAGGTAGTTAAGTAGACTGTTAACTTGTAGTCACCCAAAGCCTGCTAGAATGTGATTGGTCAATTCTACTTGGAGTACCGACGAACAACAAACAGTCCAGAATGCCTCTGATACCATAATCCATTGTCTGCATTCATATGCAGATATCTGCTTATAGAGATTAGGAAATCCATGTTGAAGTATTGCTTTACTGGCTAGCTAACTGGTCAATGGACATTGTGGCTGGGAAGAGGAGCACCTGGAATACTTAGCTTAGCCTGCTGCCCCTGCGACCCAGCCCCTGATAAGCGAATGAAAATGGATGGATGGAATGGAATGGATGGATGGATGGATGAATGGAATGGTTTGGATGGAATGGGTTGGATGGAATGGGTTGGATGGATGGATGGATGGATGGATGGATGATGGATGGATAGATGGATGGATGGATGGATGGATGGATGGATGGATGGATGGATGGATGGATGGATGGATGGATGGAATGGTTTGGATGGAATGGGTTGGATGGACGGATGGATGGATGGATGATGGATGGATAGATGGATGGATGGATGGATGGATGGATGGATGAATGGATGGATGGATGGATGGATGGATGGATGCACTCCTGATCTCATGATCTTGTTATGATTTGTCCAACTGTAATGATGACACTTTCTGCTAACAAGGGATTTATAGGTAATCTATATTGTGTGAGAGCCATGTCACATTTTAAAATTAGTTTGTGCACCACATACAGTATCTATGTTTGAATGAGGAGTTAAAAAAAATCATATATTAGAGCCCAACTTCAACAATCACGATTAACTTTTCACACCATAGCTGCTCATTTTCACAAAACTCCCACATTCCTTCTCTCATACTGAGAAAGAACAATTCCTAATTGCCCAAAATACACAGTGGTTCTTCTTTAGATAAATCATGCTCTCTTCACATAGCATTAATAATGCTAAGGTCAATAAACATCTCCTGTGTCTCCTCATAATCATTTACATTCAGACAATGACTTGGGTCAGCTGCCTGCTGACACAAACCTGTTGTTTGTGCTTTGTCAGAACAAGCAGAGTTACTTTGAGCTAAAGTGACCACTGTAATAGCCACCATTTACTTTATTGATCAAAACCAGGCAGGTGTCTGTAAAGCGATGGTCATCAACGGTGTTTTAAATGTCTCCAAACCAATGAAATTGGTCGGATATGATGTTGAAGGTATTTAGATTGAAAAAGTATTGCAAAATTTTGAGAAAAAACATTATTCTAAACCAGCTGTATATGTAAGTACAATAATAGTACATAATCTTTGACATGTCCTATCATTTTCTTATAAAGAAACACATTAAATACAAAAATAAAGCAGTGTACAGCATGTGTAAAATGTGCCTGTCTCCATGTGAAGAGCTTTCCCCTGCATTCAAGAGGAGCTACAGCACCAGGAGAAGCACTTTGTCAATATGTGTTGCTCAGACTGAAAACCATTTTCAGGGTCTGTTCGAGCAGGAGACGCTCCAGACGCAGAGTAGACATGAAACATAATGGACTCTCCTTCTGACAGCCATGGTAATGGATGACTCCACCAGCCAGGCACAGCATTGAGTCCAAGTGACTATATGTTTACCAATGTGTTTTTATCCATTTTCACATATTGTTAGTGAAGAAAAAAAACATACAATTAATTTAAATAGAAGGGCTGAGCAAATAATCTCAAATAATAATTTTTTATCTCAAAATAATATGGAGGCACAGAAAGAACTTCAACATGTTTTCTCCATTGAAGGGCACCCCAGGGGGCACTTCATTAGGTTTCCAGGCTGTAGTTGACTCAGTCTTGAGAAAAGAAAAAGAAAATAAATTGATCTAAGGAATCCATTGGTACCATGACAGGGTATCATGATGGAAATGGGGAGAAAAACCCCTTATTGTCAATACATCCTCTGAATGCCTGTAGTTGTAAAGTTTGATGAGGCTGAGATTGTCCTAGAGGTCAAAGCAGCTCATTGAGGGAGATCAAGTTGCTCACTATAATGAAAGGCTATTATGGGGACTAACATGATGATACATGATGGGCTCATTGAATCCACAAGAGTCTCAACATTTCTCAACATAGGCGTTTCTATGAAGTGGAGAACTGTGGGTACCCATAGAGCCCATTTCATCATTAGATCTTGAGGAAAATATATCCAAAGCTTGGACTTTTATTTAGCATCCTTCATGACATGATGACCGTGGTTAGTACCAATGGATTCCTTTGGTCTCCTAGGCCCCGTTGGAACCTGGTCTCACAGGAATACGTGAAATAGCCACGGATTCGCTTAACTCAAAATCCGTGGAATAGCCACGGAATCACTCAAATTTCCGTGAAACTGACACGGATTTGGCTACAATGCAAGTTAATGCCAGTCATATCCCGTGGCTATTCCATGGATATTTGTTCCTATTGGTTTGTTCCAAGTCACGTGACTTTCAAGGTCCCGGCGGTCAGAACAAAAAACATGGCGGACAGTTCTCTCATTTTTAGTGAAAAATCAATATTTTGACTTAGTTTCTGCATAAAAATGGATTTTGATCACATTTCCAGCGAGAAATATATGTTTTATTTTCTTAATATTCACTCAGTGAATGTACATAATCACTTTGTATGTTGGAATAGACACGGGATATGACTGTCATTAACTTGCATTGTAGCAAAATCCGTGTCAGTTTCACGGAAATTTGAGTGATTCCGTGGCTATTCCACGGATTTTGAGTTAAGCAAATCTGTGGCTATTTCACAGATTTCTGTGAGACCATGTTGTCCCGTTTACACAAGGACGCTTGTGGGTAAAAACAACAAAATATTTTATGGGAAGTGCCTTTCGTTTAGACGGTGACGGCGTTTTGGGGGCTTAAAAACGCAAAAATCTGAAGTGGAAAACTTGCGTCTACACAGCCAAGACACAAAACTCTGATCTGATCTGCTCACATCACGTATGTGTTCACGTCACATACATGCTCCAGTACAGGAAATAAACAAATGTGGGATTATTTCCATGCGTCGGACCTTCAAGCTGCTCTGGCAGCTCTACTTACAGGAGTCTTTCCACCAAATGTCCAGGATATGTACAGATAGTATTAGTAGCCAGACGGCTGTGAACGAGACCTGGGAGATCTAGTGATGGTGGAGAACTTTGTGGAAGGAGTAGCTGATGAAAATGCGTGGTGTGAAAACTTCCACATGCCCAAAGATGCTCTTATGGCTTTAAGTGATGCCGCCTGGCTGCATACCCAATCACATTCACACACTTTAGATCACCGTATGCAGCAGATTTCCTCCTGGAAACACTCGTCTAAACCATGAATAAAAAGTGAAGACGTGACGCCACTTTAGGTCTTCTTTTCAGACCGTCATCATGTAAACAGAGCCCTAGTTTCTTTGATACCAGTATCACCACTGAGCCTGCTCCAGCCTCTGGAGGATGGGAAGTCAATCCAAGGACGCTGCCGTCCTCGAGGAGTTGAAAAGGGTTGATGATCAATCAAGTCAAGTCAGTTGTCACTATATGGTAAAGGGAGTCACATGCAAATGTGAAATTAAAAGCTGATCATTCTCTTACATCAAAAACCGGGTTGCATCAGTTTGTATAGAGTATACAGACCTAGGCTCTGGCAAATAAACTGACTTGTAGCTGTAGAACTGCCTCAATGATTGGATCATCTTGAAAAGGCCGAGTTATTCTGTCAAATCCTGTCAATATCACACTATCAGTGAGCCGTCTCCCCTGTCATCTCTGCTTCAATCTCATGTGCTGCACTTGTCAAAATAGTAAAGAAGTCAAGCAACACTGTGGATTTCCCTTTAGATTCAAATAAACGTGACACAACTCAGAGAATAGTATTTAGAACGGCTGATCCCAATGAAAATATACACTAACTACACGTTTGTTTTTCCTAGACTCTTGTCTTCTTTACATTATTAAATATATCTGATTATTCTCTCTGGCATGAATTACATGACTAGTGGATGTATATTATGTCTGCTGCTGTTAGCAATCACATTAAGGTAAAGTACACAGCCAACTAAGAATGGTTAATAAAACATGGGGAGTGACAGCGTGTAGGCATATTTTATGATTCAGTGTTCACTGCCAGACTTCACAGATAATGGCAGAGCTAATTTAGCTCTAAATAAGATCAAACTTCAGTGTGTATAATGTCACATTTATGCCAAGTTAATGCTGAGCTAAAGATCAACAATAATCACCCAACCATTGATATAAAAGCAGTTGGCCCATTCAATGAACGAGTTGCTTGATCAGCTAAACCCTGCGGCTCCGGAGCCACATGAGGCTCTTCAAGCATCTGAAGGCTTCCTGTGGTTGTGACAAAAAAACAAAATGAAACGTTTATTTCTTTAAATTTTTAATTTAATTTATCAATGGTGTAGGCCCAAAGTAATTTGTATTCTTCAATTGTAAAAAAATTTTAAAAACATTTTGGTCAACTACAATGTGCTTCATAGCTTAAAAAGTCTACAGACCAGCACTGTAACCTTTACATTTTGCCAACTTCAAGTCTGGTTTTGAGTTTTCCTTGCCAGGCTAGCTTTTGATTCCATATCTCCTGAGATATTTCTTTGGTTTCTAGCCTCTGATTTACACCTGGGTCCTCACTGCATTCTGACAAGATCATATTAGTACATGCTCATTATGATCTATTATTAATGTTGGTAGGCTTATTTAGATATTCTAAGGTTCAGATAAGGTTTGCGGCTCCATTTTGCGACTGTTTTCTTCTTATTTTGGCCAAAATGGCTCTTCTGTTAGTAAAGTTTGCCGACCCATGCACTGCAAAAAAAGAAAAGTTGGGTCAACTCAAAATTTCAAAGCAACAAACTTCGATAAAATTTTAAGTTGGACAATTAAACTAAATATTTTAAGTTTTGTTTTTGAGTTTGCTCAACTCAGAATTCAGATTTTTGTCAACTCAACTGTAAGCTGTACTAACTTATAATTTTACATTATAATAACTTTTAATCCTTACTTCTGCTAACTTCTGCAATGTGCTGAATTGGCAAGATTGTAACGCCGCTATGAAATGTCAGCTAATGTTGCGACCACAATTTTGAGTTAGCATTGATACGCTAATGGCTACTCTTGTAGCTGTAACAAGCAGCGCCGCTAGCATCAGTTAGCCGCTAGCATCAGTTAGCCGCTAGCATCGGTTAGCCGCTAGCATCAGTTAGCCGCTAGCTTTCGCTAATGACCGAATTTCACCGCTTTCCCGCATTTCACAACAAAGAAATAAGAGTTATCAGAACTATTGTCCCTTGTTGTGAACCCCAACTTAAAGATATAAGTAACAACAACTCACCAACTTGTTTTTGAGCAGACAAATGGCTTCCTTTGTTGTGCTAACTTACATTATTGCCCTAAATGTCAGTAATTTATATTTCCAAGTTTTACCAACTTAAATCACTGTTTTAGGCCAAAAAATACAAGTTGTTTTTTTTTGCAGTGTGAGCTAAACCAAGGTGCCTGCTGTCTGGCTTTATGTCTGGTCACTGTCAGGTATGGTGGTAAACATGGGATGGGGTTTCACTTGGCAGAACAGATGCAGAGGCTGCATGGAGACAGAATAGTAGAGAGAACAGAGATGAAAGAGTCTCGGTCTGATGTTTCTTCTTTTAGGACTATCAACTATATTCTTTTGCAATGAAGAGAAATCACCAGCAATCATCTCTTTGTATTCCTCTAGTTATAGATGGCTGCAGTCATCTCTGGCACTATGTGCCCTCATTACACAGGCCTGCACCATAATAAGACTCTAGAATATCACCTTTGGATCATTTTATCTTTCAATCTTACAGGAAATAAATGTTGATGCTCAAAAGAAAGATTAGGGGTTTAATATAGGGCGCCACAGGGATTTATAAACCTGGAAGTTAGCATTTTTAGTGCCTGGGGTCTAACCTCTCAAACTCAATGAGGTTTTTTTTCACTTTGAATGGGTTTTTGGTCAGAAGCCTGAAATACAGTCTGTGTTTAACACAAGCTGAAGAGATGTTCCCGTTTTATTGTACGACATAAAATACATTAGTAAATACCCCCACTTGTAAATTTTGTTGTTTTTACCTGTCCTTCAAAAGACGGTTGCTAACAAGTTAAAGCTAAATGAGGCTACAGTGGTTGTCGGGAACAATAAACATCATCACGCCGGACACAGACAGGAAGTCTCTCACTAGTCCACCTCACAGCCTCTAGTCGTGTTTATCAGAGCTCTTCCAAACTCTTGTAGATTGTAAATTATCTTAATACATTTATTAGGCTACGGATTTTGCTAGCTTGTCAAAACTGCTAGTTAGCTTGTCGTAAAGCATCTGAAGCATAACGGTAGTGAAGCAGCCGTGGTGTAGTTCACTACAGGTTAATATTAGCTTTTTACTTCAGTCGGCTGCATTAATACTTCAAACCTAATTGTGAGGAAGCATCAACTCCCTCACTAGCTGTTGCTTAAACCCCTTTTTCTTTTACAAAAGTGCCCAGACTCATACACAGTTTTCTTGGTTTCCTTTATTTTATATCAAATGGTTACAGGATAAATTTAGAAATTCAAGTTATTTACTTTGCATAAAGCTCAGTTTGAAGTGAGTCCATAACCTCTTCTTTGTGGAGGCCATCTTGTGCTGGTGCTTAAAGAGGAAGCACGCCTCAGTTGCAGCCCTTTTATGATGTATGTGCACTTATTGATGCACTAATAGCTCTTATTGCACTATACGTTGATTGTTTGCTTTTACTCTTCCTGTAAGTCGCTTTGGATAAAAGTGTCTGCTAAATGGCTAAATGTAAATGTAAATGTATGTGAGTATGTGGGTACTTGCATCTGATTGGTCAAAGGAAGTGTAATGAAAATGACAGCTAATTAAGGTAAATCTTGAATGACAAAGATATGTTACACTTAATTTGAATGTATAACATTAATGATCACATATTGAAGAAATTAAATGGGGTT
Organism: Centropristis striata; assembly: GCF_030273125.1. Classification (NCBI taxonomy): domain Eukaryota; kingdom Metazoa; phylum Chordata; class Actinopteri; order Perciformes; family Serranidae; genus Centropristis; species Centropristis striata. The sequence continues at coordinate 40,758,382 of NC_081523.1, read as the reverse complement.
TGTTGGTGTGAGCAAACTAAGAATAACTATGTATATTAGTGTTTAACCTCTCACCTCTCATGTTATAGTGCTGACCTGATAGGCCAGTTTGAACTGGCAGGGCGGGCTCTCATACTACATATATGAGTGAAATGACCGAGGCAGAGGCTGATAGAGGGAGAGCGGCGTCTGAACTGTTTGAGCTGCAAACAGTTTTTTTTACTCATATTTTATTTTGCCTTGCTCTATGTTTTTTGAGACTGAAAATAAAAGTCTGAGTTATTTTTCAGCATAACTCCTGGCTATTGTGATGTTTTTTTTGTCCTCCCCAAGTCTCACTATATTTCCCTGCATCTCACATTGCAACACTAATAAAAGTGGTGTTCATTTGTGAAGATTATCCTGCTGAACAAAACCCATAAGAATCAGAAACGTGTGTTTGCCACAGAGCTTATGTTCTGCAATGATCCAAAATCCAATGCAAAAATCCTATAGGTGAATTCTCAATAGACCCCATGGTGATGCTACTTCCAGGTTGGCCTACAAAAATATGTAATTTAATTTGCTGTCTATAAACCCAATCTGTAATTAAATCAATCACACAAATGTGAAGAACTGTATATTCACAAACATAATTGAGGGTTAAATTATATTGGATTTGTTGAACAGGTAACTGCTATGGGGTCCTAGATCTGCAGAGGCCCCACATTCAATTGCAACAAATTTGCACCACTAAAGCGTGGAGCACTAAAGTGTGGGTAATGAGGACTGATCAGACTGTACTACTGAGAAGCTCCTGCAGCAGTCAGTGCTGGTGTTGGTATAAATTACTTCCTTCAGTCAATTATACACTTACTGTTAGTCTTTCTCAGCTTGCACATTAAAAGAGTTTTACCCAACATGCTGCTGTCCACTATTGATGATGCACCAACAGAAAACATGGTGTCTCTGTATGATAGGCATGTTCAGGGGGAATTTCCTTATCATTTAACCTGAGTCCTATTTTCCCATGGTTTTGTGTTTAAGTGACTAATGGGGATCGATTTTTGAACAGGGTCCAGTAATGAGGCAGAGAGCTGCAGTGGGAACCAGTTATAATGTACATCGACTGGCTCACTGCACACCTTCAATGTCCACTGAAAGTTTGTTCAAGTGTTTTTGCCACTGACATTTCATTATTTTAGGTGTCTGACAACATTCTGGAAAGATTGATTGCTGCCAGAGAAAACTGGGGAAATAAGAGTGAGGAGTGTCAGGAAGAGTTTGTTGTGATTGAGTACAGAAAGCTTAGAGTTATCTAGTGTTCAATATAAATAATGCTTTGTGTTTGTGCATTTCAGCATTGCACCAACAAAATGTTGAGCAACACTTCACACAGTTTTCGTAGACTACATATGTTGGATAATCCAGGGTGAAGTTGTTTATCCTAAAACTCTGGACCATACCATTGGGTCTGCAGTCAGTATGTTTACATTACACTTGAAAAAAACTAATTATTGCCTTAATCTGACTACAACTGGACAACTGAAGTGCATGTAAACATGTTCCTCCGAAAATGTCGGAGTTCTCCAACTCTGATTAGGACACCCAGATGATGCGATTGGAATAGGATTTTTGCTGGCATGTATGACAAGACAACGCATGTGCGCATGCCGCCATGCTCCACCCCCACGCTGGCGAATGTCACCGGAACAAAAACATTAAAGAAAGCCGGTCGCATTAGCCGGTCATATCAGCCGGTCGAAGTAGCCAGTCACATCAGACGGTCGCCTTAGCCGGTCACATTAGCTGGTCACAATAGCCGGTCGCAGTAGCCGGTCACATCAGACGGTCGCCTTAGCCGGTCACATTAGCTGGTCACAATAGCCGGTCGCAGTAGCCGGTCACATCAGGCAGTTGCCTAGCCGGTCACATAAGCCGGTCGCAGTAGCCGGTCAAATTAGCCGGTCGCAGTAGCCGGTCACATTAGCCAGTCGCACTAGCCGGCCACATTAGCCGGTCACATTAGCCAGTCGCAGTAGTCGGTCACATTAGCCGGTCACATCAGACGGTTGCCTATCCCATCACAGTAGCCGGTCACATTAGCCGGTCGCATTAGCCGGTCGCATAAGCCAGTCGCAGTAGCCAGTCGCAGTAGCCGGTCACATCAGGCAGTTGCCTAGCCGGTCACATTAGCCGGTCGCAGTAGCCGGTCGCAGTAGCCGGTCAAATTAGCCGGTCGCAGTAGCCGGTCACATTAGCCAGTCGCACTAGCCGGCCACATTAGCCGGTCACATTAGCCAGTCGCAGTAGTCGGTCACATTAGCCGGTCACATCAGACGGTTGCCTATCCCATCACAGTAGCCGGTCACATTAGCCGGTCGCATTAGCCGGTCGCATAAGCCAGTCGCAGTAGCCAGTCGCAGTAGCCGGTCACATCAGGCAGTTGCCTAGCCGGTCACATTAGCCGGTCGCAGTAGCCGGTCAAATTAGCCGGTCGCAGTAGCCGGTCGCAGTAGCCGGTCACATTAGCCAGTCGCACTAGCCGGCCACATTAGCCGGTCACATTAGCCAGTCGCAGTAGTCGGTCACATTAGCCGGTCACATCAGACGGTTGCCTATCCCATCACAGTAGCCGGTCACATTAGCCGGTCGCATTAGCCGGTCGCATAAGCCAGTCGCAGTAGCCAGTCGCAGTAGCCGGTCACATCAGGCAGTTGCCTAGCCGGTCACATTAGCCGGTCGCAGTAGCCGGTCGCAGTAGCCGGTCAAATTAGCCGGTCGCAGTAGCCGGTCACATTAGCCAGTCGCACTAGCCGGCCACATTAGCCGGTCACATTAGCCAGTCGCAGTAGTCGGTCACATTAGCCGGTCACATCAGACGGTTGCCTATCCCATCACAGTAGCCGGTCACATTAGCCGGTCGCATTAGCCGGTCGCATAAGCCAGTCGCAGTAGCCAGTCGCAGTAGCCGGTCACATCAGGCAGTTGCCTAGCCGGTCACATTAGCCGGTCGCAGTAGCCGGTCAAATTAGCCGGTCGCAGTAGCCGGTCGCAGTAGCCGGTCACATTAGCCAGTCGCACTAGCCGGCCACATTAGCCGGTCACATTAGCCAGTCGCAGTAGTCGGTCACATTAGCCGGTCACATCAGACGGTTGCCTATCCCATCACAGTAGCCGGTCACATTAGCCGGTCGCATTAGCCGGTCGCATAAGCCAGTCGCAGTAGCCAGTCGCAGTAGCCGGTCACATCAGGCAGTTGCCTAGCCGGTCACATTAGCCGGTCGCAGTAGCCGGTCGCAGTAGCCGGTCAAATTAGCCGGTCGCAGTAGCCGGTCGCAGTAGCCGGTCACATTAGCCAGTCGCACTAGCCGGCCACATTAGCCGGTCACATTAGCCAGTCGCAGTAGCCGGTCACATTAGCCGGTCACATCAGACGGTTGCCTAGCCCATCACAGTAGCCGGTCACATTAGCCGGTCGCATTAGCCGGTCGCATTAGCCGGTCGCATAAGCCAGTCGCAGTAGCCAGTCACATTAGCCGGTCACATCAGGCGGTTGCCTAGCCGGTCGCAGTAGCCGGTCACATTAGCCGGTCGCAGTAGCCGGTCACATTAGCCGGTCGCAGTAGCCATAAAAGCATGGCAGAACAACTTCTCCATCTTTCCATAATGTTCTCAGATACTTATGAGACATCCCATTAGACACAAAAACATGGAGTTCCAGGTTGAAAATTAAAATAAGTGAGCAAACTGAAATCAAGCAAGGGAAAACAGCTAATGCTACATAAATGTGAATATCTTAATTTGTTACATGGACAGTATGCCATACCAAGGTGCAGCTGCTGCTTACCGTCAGTGCAGCACCATACATATGAACGCAGAGGGACCTTATGTCAAGAAATACCTTCATCATTATTGTTTGAATGCATCACATGATCCATATCCCCAAATAAAGATGTGTTTAATCAAATTACCACAGATTTAACCTATTTACACACAAAAAACTGGTCTCCTGGCAAGTAATGAAGCTGCCATGGTGGAATTGAGATATGTGGGGACGTTTTTACATGGAAATGACTTACTGTGGTTTAAAATGTAACAATTTTATGCACCAGTGTAAGCACAAGGATTGACAAGTACCAGTAGAAAAAAGAAGTTGATGAATCTCTAGTAAGAAACAGCTGAACTAAAAACTCAGAAATAAGTTTAAAGTATCTTTAAAACAAGATTCTTAAGTAAATGTTTTCTTATTTGTCTCGTATTTCAGGAAAAATTGACACCATTATCTTTGTGGAAAAGACACCATCATCTCTTTTAAATTCACTGCAGTGGAAAAGTGCTTACACAATCTGTCCACATTAGTGTCTTAATAGACTGTCTAGCACAAATGAATTTTCCATCTCATTTACAATTCTGCAAACATTACAGTCCTCACTGTTACAGTTAATGAAACAGCTCATCTCCACACCATTCACTTTGAGCAGAGTGAGCATCTGTTTTAAGAAATCACACTCTAGTTCAAAAGAGTACTAGATCCTTTGCAAAGTCTACTAGCTAGACCAAATCTTAAAGTTAAGTTAAATACATTTGAAGGAGCACAGGTGAGCTGTTACATCAATTTTACAGTGAACTGCAAAGTAAGGCTATATTTTCTCACACTGCGTATATAAATCTACCTCTGTGGCCTTCCTGTATACACAGGTAGCTATAAAACTTTTAAAGACCTCCTTTTAAAGTCTGGTTTTTTTATCGTGTGGTGGTTGGGGCTAAGAGCTGAGTGGGCAGCAGGTGGGTTTGACCCCTGGAAAGTCTTCTTCTCTACCGTTAAAACTCCAGGCTAATGGCCTGCCCATGCCTTTACTCTCTATCTCTATCTCTATCTCTATCTTTTCCCCCTCTCATTACTTTGCCATCGCTGCACTGTGCTGTATACACAACAACAGACTGTTGTAGACCCCCTCCTTTATGGGAGCTGCTGAATATTTCATCACATCTTCAGAGTCAGACTGAACATTTTCTCAGTATACTTCAGCCTACTCCCTTTTTTTTCCGAACCAAAATGATATAAGGAAATGCATATTGAATATTAAGTTAACTGGTTCTTATTATCTAATTACTTAAACGGGCCAGATGCATGTATATGTATAGGGCTTTATATACTGTATGTGTGTAAATGTTAATATGTTTATGTACATCTGTTTAATGGTGTTTATGTGAGTATGTGTATGAATATGTATTGTTTGGATTTTAAAAATTCAGCCCTCCGAAAAGGCTTGACAGGAAGCACACTGAAGCAATAACTCCTGTTTTATCCTTGGTCTTCTTTTATTTGTTACAAAATGACCGCAGGTGACCACAGGTCATAAACCTGAAATGATTAATCGAAAAACAATAATATTAATGAAATTGTAGCTTTAAATAGCTATTTTTACTTTTTACATAAAACAAGCATTTACTCTTTTTAAATATAATCAAACGTCTTCTTATGAACTAAAGTAATGAATTGCAGTAACATAGTAACCCAAAAACTTAAACACAGTGTCTTAGCTAAACATTAGCAGTTAACTGCTAGCAACACCTAACTACTTTACTTATTGTAAGTCGCTTTGGAAAAAAGCGTCTGCTAAATGACATGTAATGTAATGTAACTAAGTGCTAGCCTGAAAGCTAATGAAGTTAGCCCTATGCTAAAAGGAGTTAGCGACAATTCTATCGCGAGCTAGCGGCGATGCTAACCACGAGCACTAAATAACACTCTCAAGCCTGCCTAACAGTGCAGTAAACATCAATAATACATTATATTTATAAGACACACATTATTAGCAGTCTATTCCTTAGCTAGCTGCAGCTTACCAATGGGCTATGTGCTCCTGTCAAAACCCTGGATGCAACTGCTGCAATCAACAACACAGGAAGCAACACAGGAAGCAACACAGACTTTTCAAAATAAAACGGAGAGGCACAAAACCCTTAAATAATTATTTAGAGCTACAAATAATGATAAATAATAAACGTCTTGACATGTATATGCATCTAGCCTACGCTGTTGTAGTTTATGTTGTTTATTTTTTTTCGGTTCGAAAAGAAGAATTAATAAAAAAAATAAAAAATAAAAAACAAAAAGTACGTTGGAAAGTGTGCATGGACGGCTGGAGGTCAGGGAGAGGGAATGGGAAGCAGGAAACATGCAAAAAGATGGAACTGAGCAAAACGAAGCTGCAGAGGAAGATGAAACAAAAGATGAAGAAGAGCCAGCAGCAGCAGCAGCACCTCCCTGTCCCGACTGCCTGCTCCTCCTGCTCCGCCTGCTGCGCCTCCATTCTGCTCTCCACAGGCTCACAGCGCTGGTTTTGCCTGATAGGATGATTTGCCACTTCATTACTAATTGATAATCGCCGGAGAGAAACACTCATTAGCCCAAGTGCTGAATAGTGCAGCTAGCACGCTGACATTCCCAGCCTCTCTGTAATGACTGTGTTGATGCTGGCGAGTCCTTCGCATCCCGACACACACACACACACAATCAGACTCAGTGCTAAAGTCAAAGGGACAGATATAAAAAATCTTTCCTTCCACATGCCATCACACTGTACAATAACAAATAGTCTGGTTCATTACATACCGTCGTTATGCACTTTATGTGTTTTTTATGCACACTGTTCATTGCACCTTATTGTTTCACGACACCAACATTTTTATACTGCATATTCATATTTATTCTGCACTGGAATTCTACTCCTTAATACATACTCCTTCTTTAGACACTTTATTTTTACATTACATTTTATTGTATTTTTATTGTATTTTATTAGGGCCTCGGGGCAATCGCACCGAGCACTGGTCCCTACAGCAATATCTGTAGGGACCAGTGCTGCACTACTGTTATACTGTGGATTTCTTCTTCTTCCTCTTCCGGACGCAATTTCGTCCCGCTACTAGTCCTACAACTTAAAGAGTTGCAGGAAAAATTATATATCAAAACGTGCGGATTGATCGGGATCGGTGTGCTATTACTTTTCTCTACAGAATACTGCCCAAAATTTTGCATTGGAATGAATGGGACAGGCAACAAAAAATGAGCGAAAAAGAACAATAATTGGAGATTTTTAAACGCCTATTTCTCCGGCATAATTTCACCTAGAGACTCCATTTAAACTTTAAACAGTAGACACAAGTCTTGTGTATTGGTGTATTAATTTGCGTTTCGATAGGTCATATAGTTTTTTATCAATCCCTGTTCAATGACCATGATCATTTTTGGAGAAATTCTGAGATTATAATGGGTGTGTATTGCACGGAATGTTCGTGTCAGAGTGTGTGATGTCATCGCTCAGAGTGTAGAGGGAGAGGTAAAACTGTCAAAAAATAAATTTAAAAACTGCACTCCAGGCCGCAAATTCCACTCTACAGAAATAATTTATACATAGAAACGTAGGAAAATTTGTCTTCTCCCTCACAATCCTCTGGTAAAGCTGTCAGAGTTATAGTTTGGGCGTAGGACCCAAAGATGATCCACCAACACCACCAACAGCCTCATTTGCTCCCATATTAAAAACGCAGGGAGATTTCGGAAAAAGGGAAGATGGAACAGTTTTTTTAGATCGCTCTAACAAAGCTATTTTTTCATTTTTCTTTAAAAAAATCACATGTAGACGTTCAGGAAGAACTCAGGACGCTCAAAGTGAAGTCGGATCAATGATAGGTATTATGGTTTTGCCAAAAATGCTTTCTGTTTGAGGCCAGAAATTCCAGTCCACCTCTGGCTGCTGTCACTCTTTCATTAACAGGTGTCAGTTAATTCTGTTGATTGCTTTGATCTTTGATGTGATTACAGTTACAGATACACACATGCGCGTAAGCACGCACACCGGCAGTAGCCCCTGTGGCCCTTTCAAAATTTCCCTAGAGGAAATGTTCTAGTTGTATTTTATTGTATTTTTATATGTTATTGCTTGAAGTATGCCTAGGTTGTTCTTATTTAATTGTGTTGTTATTGTCTCTGTGTGTAATGCTGCTGCTACACTGTAATTTCCCAGCTTGGGATAAATAAAGTATCTATCTATCCATCCATCCATCTATCTATGAAGCTGAAGATGGTGGAGGTGGAGGGAAGCCTTTCTACAGGAATAGTTCTTGTGACTTTACAATAAAATCACAGTGATATTTTTGTGTTGCTATTGACAACAACAACCCAGTTTGTTTCCAACACCACTGACTATCCTTCACTGTTGCTCTCAACTGGAGCTGCACTATAAATAATCTCTGTGAAATCTACAGTTATTTACTGTATTATTCACAGTTCATCACTGTGTTTGATTTTTACAGTATAGTGCTGTATAATTTACAATAAAAATCGGTCCTTGTGACAAAATTACAGTAGTTTAAGCATTACTGTAGAAAAAACACAGCAGGCAGTGTAGTACTATGAAAAGTAAAGTAGACTACTGTATTTTTCCATTTTTATCACAATTTTGATCAGAATCAGTCCTATACAAATGCTGTTTAAATAATTAACTTTAAGTAAAGTTTATCATATAAAACACAGCATGGAAATCAATTGTAAAACAGTAAATGTATTAATATTATTTTATTTAGTGAATAGGGTAATTACTTGCAATTACTAGTTATTTCTATAAAAAAGTAATGATTTAATTATTATCAAATCAACAGCATTGTTTATTGTGCCGTATTGCCATATACAGTACCATTAAAAATCACAATAATTTTAATTTTACAGTAAATAATCCAGTATTGTAAATAAAACTAAAATCAGTGTTCAATTGTTTTTTATTTTACAGTTTAAAAAACAGTACTGTCAATAAAAACAGTATAGTTCTACTGTAAATAATAATTACAGTACGTTACTTGTCAATTGCTGCCAATAAGTTACTGTAAAAATCACAGTAAATTCTTTACAGTGCGTTTATCACATCAGCACTTATTGAAATGAAATAACAGGAAAATGATATTCTTTGATTCATTCACATGTTATAGAAAAACAACAGGAATAACGCAATCTTATTAAAATGTAAACGTGTTGTAAAAAATAATGTATTAACAACGATAGATCGTGCAATGTAGATATTTTTTTTCTCTTACTGTATGTGTATTTGTTTATGTCATAAAAACATCATGATGCCATTATATCTGATTTGGATTATATGGATAGGTCTTCTTCTTTTTTCTTATAGGCATTGTATTATCATTATATCTATTTCATTTTATGTATTTAAATGTATGTCTTTAAATGCCAACTGGATAATTTCAATAACCATTTACCTGAATTAATATAGTAATACAATATATGTGTAGATAACCCTATATTAAAAAAAAAAAGCTGTGAATACTCCCAGTAAAAAGTGCATTAGCTTTGCATATCCACATACTGTATTTGTATTCAGAGACTTGCATATGTATATACTGAGCCTGTGGATATATGTATAGGTGAATATATGGAGGCATGCATATATAAAAAATACTAATTTGTCCTCATGTTACTGAAAAAAGACATGGTTTAACTGTGTTGGAGTGGGGTTTAAAATGCTCAATAAATTAAGTTTTATATAAATATTATCATGTGTTTATTATAGTTATAGAGCAGAAGAGCTATACTCTTGTCACACCGAGGTGAGGTGGTGTTTTATTTTGTCTTCTGGTCTTTCCTGTTTTATTTTGAAATAATAACTCTCCTCTTGTTTTTCAAATTATTGTTTTCCCCTTGAGAGTTTTTCCCTTATCTTAGATTAGGATCATTTATTTAGCATATTAGTGCAGATAGCGTTCAGTGTTTTTTCCTCCTTTAGAGCGACTTTTCTTTGTTAGATTTCTACTCTTGTTATTTTCACAGCCACAGCTTGTCTTGTTTTCACCCTTTTGGATTCCTCGCAAGTTTAGCGCAGTTCTAAGTTTCACAGTTTTTTGAGTCTGCCGTTTTGTTTTTCCTCCTTTTGGAGTGATTTTGTGTTCTTTTGTTTGTAGGAGTTATTATCTAATAGTTTTTCCCCTCAAGAGTTTAGTAAGTTTTTCCCACTTATCTTAGATTAGGATTTATATTTTAGTTTTTAGTGTAGATAGGTTCAGTGTTTTTCCTCCTTTGGAGCGACTTTTCTTTGTTAGATTTCTACTCAGAGTCAGGAGTTTCATAGTTTCTTTCACTCTGTGAGGTTTTCCTTGCTGTTTATTGTAGTTCACCTGCTCTACATCTGAGTCCTGACAACTCTAATATAACTATTATATTAAGTAGATATGTTAGACATCCATGGACCAAATGTATTCTACCTGAAATAGACATCATGTACTCCAAACCTCAATAGCTAACATGACAAAGCTGAACTGACTGCAACCACTCAGTTTGCCCTCAAAGAGCCACCACCTCTAGGCATGAAGAACCAATCAGGCCTGGAGCTGTGGTCCATGTCCCATCAGCTGTGAGGACTTGTTTCTCCCATTCGGTGCGGTCATGCGCCACTACCCTTTATAACACCTCTGGGCGTCCTGTGCTCAGCTGGCAGCGGGCCCTCCACCGGCTGGAATAATATTGTGTAATTGTTATTGACATATTGTGACGGGGAGAGGAGAAGAACGTCCTTCTCCTCGGTAAAGTTAACAGCTTGTGACACGCTGTGGGCTCCAGGAGGAGTCAAGCTGACAGCTCTAGTCAGGAGGGCATCTAGTAGAGGACTTAGGAATGATAAGAAGTATTTCCAAACATAATGCTGCTTTCTCCGACCAGTATTGCATGTATCACATTTCTAACAAACCTTTAGTACAAGTGATTACCAGAATTGCCGTTTTAACATCCTTTACAAAGCAATAGGGCTGTTTCCACTACCGGGTAATACCCGGAATGAGGCAGGTCACACTTGCCGAAACGCCCCCAATTTGAATACGAGCAGTCCGGAGCCGGCTTTTGTCTTTTTTTTTTTAGTCCCTGTAGAAGAGCAGGGTCTTCTTTCTCCCCTGAAAACAGCCTGGTTACTGATTGGATAGATCGCTAAGCAGGATGTGACGTAGTACTCTACATGACAACAACACACAACATTTGTAAAAGCTGGTGAAGCAGTGTTCCCAACTTAGCCACTTTGTTGCTAAATTTAGCAACTTTTCAGACCCCCTTAGTGACTATTTTTCAAGAAAGCGACTGGAGACAAATCCAGCGACTCCTTCTTACTCTTCTTAACGAGCCGGAGCTTGTTAAGAAGAGCCGCCGTTAGCGGCAGTTAGCTACAGTTAGCTCTGTAGCAGTACAGTGTGTATGTGCTAACAGTCTAACAGTTAGCTCTGTAGCAGTACAGTGTGTATGTGCTAACAGGCTAACAGTTAGCTCTGTAGCAGTACAGTGTGTATGTGCTAACAGGCTAACAGTTAGCTCTGTAGCAGTACAGTGTGTATGTGCTAACAGTCTAACAGTTAGCTCTGTAGCAGTACAGTGTGTATGTGCTAACAGGCTAACAGTTAGCTCCGTAGCAGTACAGTGTGTATGTGCTAACAGGCTAACAGTTAGCTCTGTAGCAGTACAGTGTGTATGTGCTAACAGGCTAACAGTTAGCTCTGTAGCAGTACAGTGTGTATGTGCTGCTGCTGCAGGAGGTGTTCACTTAGTGATCTCTGGTTGTGCAGTGTCTGGTGCTTGTTGTAAACAGTTAGTGATGCCAGTCAATCGCAAAATCTTTCAGCTGCAACCCTGTGAAACAGACTCAGGATCACATAAAAACATACTTCAAAGCAATGAGCTGGCTTTCTTTCATAAATAAAAAAATAAACAAAAAAGCGTAAATAAAAGTAGTCATTGCAAGGTATCACAAGACATTGGGGACATAAGTGAACCACTCCAACGTGTCATACAGGCTGAAGAAGCTAACTCGGATAAATAACTCGTTCCAACGAGAATCGATAAAACAAGACTGGTCTCCCCTCAGAAACATCAATATAAGCCTTTGTACATGCAGCAAAATACAACTCACATTGACATTTTAGAGCAGGGTGTCAAACTCATTTTAGTTCAGGGGCCACATACAGTCTAATTAGACCAGTAAAATAATAGCATAATTACCTAGTAGTAGTTTATTACCTTTCATCTCCCCCATGTCCAGGGTCTTGCCCAGCTGCTCCAGCAGGTCTGCTCTGGCAGCGTTCTTCTTGTGCTTTTTGCCGTCGTAATGTTGCTGAGCCATGCCGGGGTTGTTGAACCAGGCGTTGCATAGCTGGCAGTAGCGGTCCGAGTCACGGCGCTGTCGCGGGGAGGTCATGGGAGACGTTTCTGGAGAGCTCTTTACAGGACTCGGGGAGGCCTCTAAATGAAAAACACACAAACAAAACTCAAAACTGAGCTTCTGCAGGGCTTTTACTGAGGTCTACTCTAAACCTGGAGTTTACTAACCCTTAGAGGTAAAACTCAGGAAGAGCAGGGAGAAGTGTCAATATCACAATCACAATAAAGTTTTATTCAATGCTGTCCATAATGAATTGTTTACCAGACCTTTTTCCTTGATGAAGTAGTGGAGTCTGACTGTGTAGCTTTATGTATTTCATATTACATTTTAAATACATTTGTTTAACTTTATTCTGAAAGGAACAAAACACCAGGGCCAGCAACTGGAAAACATCATAATTTCAAACATAATTTTGCAGCTGCACCACAATCCTGCTCATTCAGAAAAACAATATAATTAGATTTTATATAATAACAATTATATAATCACATAATCTCCAGTATTATAGGAATTATGTTCCATGAGTGCGACCAATCACATCATGAGTGATAGAGATAATTATTCATTGATCCTAGCGTCTCCAAGGCTTCATCATGTTTACAATTTAAACAGATTACATATTAACCATTTTGGTGGAACTGCTCTAACAAACAGTGTAAAAAATATTTAAAAAATAACTTCCACTCTCAAAAAGAAGGACATGCAGCAAGTTTTACTCTGAAAAAGGAATTATAACTTGAGGTATCCAACCCTCCACTAATTAATGTGCTTCAACATGTGATTTGATATGGACTGAACCAATGAGGAGATAAACAGGCCTTTTTAAAAAATATATTTTTATTTAAATGTGCACTTTGGAGCATTGAATTTTTTAAAAAGTACTCATGTTGTTATACAGTATCTATTTTCACCTAAAAAGTCAGTAAATACAACTACTTTTGACATGTCATGCTTGGCTTTGGCTTTGACTGGACATTTGCTTTCACTTTGGGATAAAAATATCTGGATATATATCGTATATCGATATTCAGTCTAAATATATAACGAGATATGACTTTTGGTCCATATGGCCCAGCCCTACTTTACCACAGACAGTGTTATTGTGACCACTGTTTCATTATCCAAACAGAAAAAAACACTGTTTAAGAATTAAATATTTTTCCTGCGTACTGTTTTTTTTTATTTTTATTTTTTTAACGAAAATGCAAACTACTAACGACATGTCAACACAGCCTAAAAACACAAGTTGACTTTATAAAGTGTGGCCCTGCAGCCAGCAGACAGGACAATGTAAAGGCTTTAATGAGCTGATCAGCAGCAGTGGAACAATGACTGTTACTGCAGTCCCTGAATAACAAGCTGTTATCTCCATTAAACGCCTGAAGAGGAAAACCTAAATTCTACTTGGCAAACGGATTAAAGAGCCTGCTCTCCTCGTGGCTGTCCACTTGTGCCTTCATGCATGGATGACGGCGTTAACCCCCAACCAGTGCAGCGCTGCACTGAGACACACACAGCCACACCATCAACCTCATCAGCTTTAACCTTCCAGTGCCCCCCCCCCTCCAGTCAACATTTACTGTTCTCCCATTACGTTCCATTACACCAGTCAACATTTCAAATTGGCCACTTCAGTGAAAAAGAATGTATAGAATCTTTACTGTCAGCACATTGGCCTCTGCACTGTTAAAAAAATATTTGTAGAAATTACAGTAAAACACTGTTAAATTGCATGAGAAATAGGGCGTAAAATAAAAAAGTGCATATTACCATAACATACACTACCGGTCAAAAGTTTTAGAACACCCCAATTTTTCCAGTTTTTTGTTGAAATTCAAGCAGTTCAAGTCAAATGAACAGCTTGAAAGGGTACAAAGGTAAGTGGTGAACTGCCAGAGGTAAATAAAAAAAGGTAAGCTTAACCAAAACTGAAAAATAATGTACATTTCAGAATTATACAAGAAGGCCTTTTTCAGGGAACAAGAAATGGGTTAACAACTTAACTCTATGGAGTCTTGGGCTGTTTTGTCCATTTTTGAATTCTTTTCATGTTTTTGTAAGTCATTTTGTGTCTTTTTTTGGTCATTTTGTGTCTTTTTTGGTCATTTTGTGTCTTTTGGTGTCTTTTTTGTCATTTTGTGTCTTTTTTAGTCCTTTAGTCCAACATAAAATGTGATTTTGTATCTTTTTTTTTTACTTTCAAAACACTATCATGCTCAATAAAGAATTTTAAATGTTGCAAATGTGCATTCATTTCAGAGTTGACTGAGATATTAAACTGCATCATTTTCAATTAAATTCTGTAAAAGTTGGTGTGTTATAAAACTTTTGACCGGTAGTGTACACTTTTAATTACCGTAAATCAAGGAATAGTACACAACTTTTCAAAAACTTTTGAAAACATGCAGTTTTACTGTAAAAATAAAAACATTTTCATGTTAAATGAATGGAGAAATACCATATTGTGACAAGGACACAATTACCCGAAACATAAAGGGACGACTCAGTCTAAATTACAGTTTTTGCTGATATTCACATGCACATTTACAGTAGAAAACCCACTCACTGTCATTTTTACGGTGAAGTTCTGGCAACCACAGCTGCTGGTATTTTACCGTAAATTAAACAGATTATTTTTTACAGTGTGTTTATTCTGAGTTCAGTGATTCAGAGCTGAGCCACGGGCAGAGCAGAGTTTAAATTTGCATTATATTTTAAAGCTTTTATCCACAGCAACTGGCTATTATGTAGGATTTGAATCTGTGACTTTGTGGTTATAGGGTGACCTCCCCAACTAATAGGCCAATGTAAACTGTCAGACTTAATTTAATCCCTGTAGTTCCCTTTGCAAGGAGGTCAGAGGTCAGCTGCAGAACAGAAGCCCAGGAGCTGTTTAGATTTAATGCATAAAGGAAAGTGGCGTTTACAGACAGAGGAGCGTGCATCCACCATACACTACAGAAACTAACAGTGGTGGAAAGTAACTAAGTACATTTACTCAAGTACTGTACTTAAGTATAATTTTGAGGTACTTGTACTTTACTTGAGTATTTCCATGTTATGTAGCTTTATACTTCTACTTCACTACATTTAGAGGCAAATATTGGACTTTTCACTCCACTTAATTTAGCTGACAGCTTTAGTTACTTTTCAGGTCGAGATTTAACATAAACAAACATGACTAATTAAAAGTGTTTTTTAAAATTAAATCTTATAACAGTATATTAAGTAGTTAAAATGAGCCATGTCTTTACAAAATTAAAGCACTTATATAAATGCATCAATACAAATAGCCTAATGTAATAATATATTTGGAATAAATATTACAATCTGAGTGGGTCCATTCTGCATAACGCGTACTTTTACTTTTGACACTTTAAGTACATTTTGATGCTGATACTTTTGTACTTTTACTTCAGTAAGTTCTGAATGCAGGACTTTTACTTGTAGTGGAGTAAATTCACAGTGTGGTATTAGTACTTTTACTTAAGTAAGAGATCTAAATACTTTCCCCACCACTGGAAACTAAATCCAAGGACTCAAACCAACTATTATAGAGCCTTCACACTGAGCTCTTTTACTCATGATGAGTGAGAAAACTACAGTTGGGAAGTTGACATAGAGAGAGACCTCCATCAAAGCTGTTTGTTCTCCTCTGGTATATGAGACATCACCTGGAAGCTCAGCTCTTGGTTTCAACAATAACAGGCAGGCAATTACCTGCTGCAGCAGGGAGATGGATGACAGGATGTAAAAGAGAGAACTTAAAGCCTGTGGGAAACTCAAAGAAGGTGAAATATTTACTGTTTGGGAAGAACAAAAGGAAAGCAATCACTGATCCCCGAACAACATCTTGACTTCATACTGTACTTTCTGTTTGATGATTTCTTTTTATTTGCAAATAATATTTTTTTTCTGAACACTAGGCTATAATTTGTTACACAAAATGACCAAAAAAAGACACAAAATTACCAAAAAAAAAGACACAAATTGACCACAAAAAAGTATAAAAAAAAAGACACAAAATGACCAAAAAAAGACACAAAATGACCAAAAAAAGACACAAAATGACTAAAAAAAGAAACAAAATGACCAAAAAAAGAAACAAAATTACCAAAAAAGTCACAAATTGACCACAAAATAATCAAAAAAAGAAACAAAATGACCAAAAAACACACAAAATGATCAAAAAAAGACACAAAATGACCAAAAAAAGACATTAAATGACCAAAAATACTAAAGCACATTAACACATGAACACTTTAACACAGTGGAGACAGAGCTGACTTCCAAAATGATTTGGCGACCCCCAGAAATCATCTCGCGACCCCAATTGGGGTCCCGACCCCAAGGTTGAGAATAGCTGGAGGATATTACATACAGCCAGAATGTGTAAAAAACCCATACGGACCCGGGGAAAGGGGGGTATGTATATATCATATGTATATGAGACATCACCTGGAAGCTCAGCTCTTGGTTTCAACAATAACAGTCAGGCAATTACCTGCTGCAGCAGGGAGATGGATGACAGGATGTAAAAGAGAGAACTTAAAGCCTGTGGGAAACTCAAAGAAGGTGAAATATTTACTGTTTGGGAAGAACAAAAGGAAAGCAATCACTGATCCCCGAACAACATCTTGACTTCATACTGTACTTTCTGTTTGATGATTTCTTTTTATTTGCAAATAATATTCTTTTTCTGAACACTAGGCTATAATTTGTTGCACAAAATGACCCAAAAAAGACACAAAATGACTAAAAAAAGACACAAAATGACCAAAAAAAAGACACAAATTGACCACAAAATGATAAAAAAAGACACAAAATTACCAAAAAAAGACACAAAATTACCAAAAAAAAGACACAAAATGACTAAAAAAATAAACAAAATGACCAAAAAAAGAAACAAAATGACCAAAAAAGTCACAAATTTACCACAAAATAATAAAAAAAGACACAAAATGACCAAAAAACACACAAATTTACCACAAAATGATCAAAAAAAGACATACAATTACCAAAAAAAGACACAAAATGACCAAAAAAAGACATTAAGTGACCAAAAAGACTAAAACACATTAACACATGAACACTTTAACACAGTGGAGACAGAGCTGACTTCCAAAATGATTTGGCGACCCCCAGAAATCATCTCGCGACCCCAATTGGGGTCCCGACCCCAAGGTTGAGAATAGCTGGAGGATATTACATACAGCCAGAATGTGTAAAAAACGCCATACGGACCCGGGGAAAGGGGGGTATGTATATATCATATGTATATGAGACATAACCTGGAAGCTCAGCTCTTGGTTTCAACAATAACAGTCAGGCAATTACCTGCTGGAGCAGGGAGATGGATGACAGGATGTAAAAGAGAGAACTTAAAGCCTGTGGGAAACTCAAAGAAGGTGAAATATTTACTGTTTGGGAAGAACAAAAGGAAAGCAATCACTGATCCCCGAACAACATCTTGACTTCATACTGTACTTTCTGTTTGATGATTTCTTTTTATTTGCAAATAATATTTTTTTTCGGAACACTAAGCTATAATTTGTTACATTTCCTTTGTTGTTATTGATATAATTGTGTGTCTGAGAAGAAGAGGTAGCTAATTGCTATAGCGCTGCTAGAAATAATACATTAAATATTGACTTGGATTAGATTGTACGGGTGCTTCAGCTGATTACATTAGGGCTAGATGGGAGAAGGAGCTGGGCATCGACATCTCCCCTGAGGAATGGCTTGATATGTGTGAAACACCACACTCCACTACAAGTTCACCAACGTGGAGGGAATTTAGGTGGAAAAATTTGACCAGTTTCTTTATCACACCCAAGATTAAAAGTAGACAAAATGCTACAGAACAACTGTGTTGGCGGGCATGTGGGAGCAAAGAAGCTAACCATGCACATATTTTCTGGATGTGCCCCAGGCTGCGCTCCTTTTGGGATGGTGTCGGTGCCATAATTAAAGATATGTTGGGGTATGAAATACCAAATGAAAGTAAAATTATGTACCTTGGAAATGTAACTGAAAGTGTAACTGGTAACTGATTGTGTGCTTGCCTCTGGACCGTGACTCTCATGGTTTATCAAAAGGGGCAGGGATTAAACAGGGACTTTCTGCTGAGTACACTCACACCTCATACAAGTCTCTAGGACAAACGATTCACTAGTTAGTAAAAGGGGGCGTGGCTAATCAAAGGGGCGGGGTTATCAATCACCAGTTAGACAGGGACTCTATGCTGAGTAATCTGACACCTTATATAAGTTTCTAGGACAAACGGTTCATTAGTTATGAAAGGGGGTGTGGCTAATCAAAAAGGGCGGGAATTTATGAAACATTGTTATGTTGAACTGGTAAATGATGAACCATCATCATGCATGACAAGTTTGAGGCAGATTGGACAATGTATGGTCAAGTTATAAGGTCTCATGTTTTATGAAGAAATGCCATGTCTGTTGAGTTAGAGTTAACTATTTTCAGTTAGAATGTCTGTGTTGGAGGAGGGGGGGGAGGCTTTGGTAGCTAAGCAACCAGGTGGCCAGGTGGAGTCGACCAATCAGAGCAGAGCAATCAACTGAAATTAACTGACAGTTCCGCCACACTGAGGAGCCAGAGGTCGACAAACTGAAAATTCTGGTCTCGAACAGAAAGCATTTTTGGCAAAACCATAATAGCTATCATTGATCCGACTTCACTTTGAGCGTCCTGAGTTCTTCCTCAACGTCTACATATATTTTTTTTTTAAGAAAAATGAAAAAATAGCTTTGTTAGAGCGATCTAAAAAAAACAGTTACATGTCCCTTCTTAAGATATCATCCTGCGTTTTTAATATGGGAGCCAATGAGGCTGTTGGTGGTGTTGGTGGATCATCTGTGCGTCCTGCGCCCAAACTATAACTCTGACAGCTTTACCAGAGGATTGTGAGTGAGAGGACAAATTTTCCTACGTTTCTATGTATAAATTATTTCTGTAGAGTGAAATTTGCGGCCTGGAGCGCAGTTTACAAATTTATTTTTTGACAATTCGTTCTCTCCCTCTACACTCTGCTTGATGACATCACCACTCTAGACTCTCCATAGGGTTACATTGGGGGGATTTTTTGACGTGTTTTTGCCCAATAATTTGAAAACCGTTTGTCGAAACCCTGAGACCAAAACTCTGGGAGGAGTAGTCGACCGAAAAATGACACGGAAGAAACGGAAGAATAAAAATAGTCTCAGTGAATAGTAGTTAGTGTGCTTTTGCAAGCAAGCACACAAAATGATAAATATATAGTCAAGATACTGCTGATTGCAACCAAGAAGACAATAACAAGGAACTGGTACAAGACTGAATCTCCTACCATAGAACAATGGCTATGGATTGTAAGAGAAATATACTGTATGGAAAAAATGACCTACCAGCTTCGACTGAAGGAAGATGTTTCTATTTCAAAGTGGAAAAAATGGGTGTTGTATGACATAACATAACATAATGTGAACTGTAAACTGTATGAATCTGATTTTGTAGAATACGGATACCCACAGCCATGAATGTTGATACTGTTTTATTAATGTTAAGTGTTTTTCTTTTGTTGTGTATGTCTCTTGTGTACATGGAAAAAAAACCTAATAAACAAATATAAAAAAAATATTGACTTGGATTAACAAATAACTGCCCAAAGCAACTGCTATAAACTTTCATTGTGTGTTTATTTGGACAAAACCACCAACTTGTGTCATAAAGATCTTAATCTGGTCTAATCTGAGGTAATTAATCTATTCATGGCTATGTAAGATTAATAACTATAATATGACTATTGTAAAAAAAAAAGGAAAAAACTGTTTTACTGATTAGATTCACCTGCTATTATCTTTTTCTCCCTAATAAATTTACTTTGTGTTCCCCTCATTCAATACCAGTCTTTGTATCCGTTGTCAAGCCCTCCAGACCTTTTCCTTACTGTCTAGTTGTTTTTTTTTATTGTTTATTGTTTTATTGTTGTTTTAGCCCGGTCCTGTACAGTTCAACAGGTTCAACATGCCCTGGGCAGAGGACAGGGCTGCACATCTTTCTACAGAGCACAGATCACAAATACAAAGTTAAGAACAAGTCTTTAAGAGAGAGAATTGTTGAGTTTCTTTTGGACGAAACAAAGGTTTATATGCAGATATATGATTTAAGTGTGAATGTTTGGCACTTGGTTAAGATGAGAAAACAGTTTGTCTTACTGAAAAGATCTTCAGTGACTTTTCAATATTTAATAGTCTAGACGGAATTGTCCAAAAAGTGAAAGTGAGGAGCATTTATTGGTACATCCGTTGCTTATTTAAAAATATTAGTCAGTGCAGCTATAATCAGTGTTTTTGTGACCTAAACTTACTGTGTGTACAGCATTTATGTGTATTCATAGACTGGAAGAAGTCATATGAAAAAATAAAATAAAATCTCCTGTGGCCCTAAAGTTGAAAGTGATGAGAAAATGAGAAGCAAAGTAGAGAAACTCTGGCTAATATTTTTCTGCAAAAACGCAGGAATTACAGGGAATGATTACAAAACTTGAGCAAAGATCATTTTTCATCATCAGTACGACCTGTCTTTATAGTATCCTCCTCCAGCGAAGTGTAATCACACTGATTTAATATTCAGAGTGTCCCGGACGTCCACCTAGCAGCCCACCAGCTTTACCTAAAGTATTTACCTTCAGCACCAGGTGACAGACTCTTTCGTCTCAGGCTGTTATTGCACAATGGCTCTCCAGTCTCATAGATAACCCAGCAGGCACTTAAAGGAGTGGAACCCTTTCCTCCCATTTAGTGCATCATTAGAACCATACTGTTTAACACCCCTCTGTGCTTTGATTGAGGGTTCAGCTCAGTTCAGAAGGCGGGGCTCGCCGCCATCGCCAAGAGGCAGATGGCGTCGGTTCAGTGCAGCACCTGCTGCGTTAAGGACACTTTAAAGCCTGGTAAAAGGCCCTCGCTCCTCCATATGAAAGGCCTGAGATAAAAAATGTCCCTTATTTGTGTCTCTCAGAGATGAATTTTATGAGTTTTGGACACGCAGTGCTAAGCACAGCGAGCACACGAGAAACCACTCTGAGAGGATTGTAGTTCTTTTCTGAAGCCTAACAATTTTTCTGACATTGACGTCTCAGAAAAACATTTTTGGGGAGAATCATCAGTGCACCAGGGTATGAATCATCCCAGCCTCATGGTCTTGATTTATCATCAAGTCAAGGAGACAGTACACATGCCACATTTCATAATGGCAGCCTTGTAGCAGCTTAGTCAGAGGACACGCACACACTGCAGCCTTTATTGGCCTGATAGGCTTTCTGCTCTCTGACCAGATGTGAGGGTGAAGGCTTCTGTTTGGACTGTAAACAAGAGAGCACAGGAGCTCACAGTGCAGCATTTCTCTTTTTCAGTTTCACTTTTAGTTTAAGGGTGTCACAATGTCAATTCTGAATTGAAATATCAGTTCTTTTTTTTTAAAGATTATTTTTTGGGGCATTTTTTTGCTTTATTGAAAGTGATAGGGGCGCCAAAGATCCACAGAGGGTCTTGAAGCCCTCTTGATTTTAAGGGATGTAATAAATCTAATGTGTTAAATATAGATGAGTCAGCATTTAATTCATTAGTGGGACAAAAACAACTAAATAAGGGCTACATTAAACATTTATTCATTTATTTAAATAGAAAAATCACTTTAGAAAAGTTTAAAAATAGACTATATTGCGAGAATAAGGACATGTGTAACATCCCTCCTGCAGTATACACAGGTAACCTCACCTAGTGGTAACCTCACCTAGTGGTAACCTCACCTAGTGGTAACCTCACCTAGTGGTAACCTCACCTAGTGGTAACCTCACCTAATGGTAACCTCACCTAGCGGAAACCTCGCCTATCGGTTACCTCGCCTAGCGGTAACCTCGCCTAGCGGTTACCTCGCCTAGAGGTAACCTCGCCTAGCGATAGCCTCGCCTAGCGGTTGCCTCGCCTAGCGGTAGCCTCGCCTAGCGGTAACCTCGCCTAGCGGTAACCTCGCCTTGCGGTAACCTCGCCTAGCGGTAACCTCGCCTAGCGGTAACCTCGCCTAGCGGTAACCTCACCTAGCGGTAACCTCGCCTAGCGGTAACCTCACCTAGTGGTAACCTCACTCTGTACCTTTAATACTCAAATTGAAAATGCTTTATATTGAATAATATGTTGATCAGCAAATCAACCTCAGACACAGGGCATGTAATGGGCCAAGGTTTGATCCGTTAAATACACAGAGGATCAGGGAGATTTCAAAATAAAACACAGCGGATCGTGTTTTTCTGGCGAGATCTTCGAAGTGATTATGTACATTCACTGAGTGAATATTTAGAAAATAAAACATATTTCTGTCTAGAAAAGTGATCAAAATCCATTTTTATGCAGAAACTAAGTCAACATATTGATTTTTTTCACTAAAAATGAGAGAACTGTCCGCCATGTTTTTTGTTCTGACCGCCGGGACCTTGAAAGTCACGTGACTTGGAACAAACCAATAGGAACAAATATCCATGGAATAGCCACGGGATATGACTGTCATTAACTTGCATTGTAGCCAAATCCGTGTCAGTTTCACGGAAATTTGAGTGATTCCGTGGCTATTCCACGGACTTTGAGTTAAGCGAATCCGTGGCTATTTCACGGATTCCTGTGAGACCATGTTGCAAAATAAAGTGCATACATATAACAACACATATATAAGAGAGTAAGTACTTATAGTACTTATATATATAAATCATCTGTACCACATTTGCTCAAACATCCACCATCTGACATAAAAAAGCCCAAAAAAATAACAGTTTTTACTGATTCGCGGCACTTTATAATAATATTATAATATAATGAGATGACCAATTACTTTGTAAAAGTCTTTAAAGTGTGAGTGAGTATTTGATTTGGTTCTCAGGGTTATAGAAACTAGAATATGTCCATTATTGCACTTGGACCCAATGGGAAAGGAATGTTTAACTAAATGCTGGTCGCCATTTTATAAAATGGCTGCCACGTCAACCAGGGTCTGAATTTGTGATGGCCCAATATCCAGTTTTGTTCCCAATATAATTATCAACACATCTGCCAAATTTGGTGCTTTTATCAAAAAATGAACAACTGTTATGATGTATTGAGCTATGAGCCACTATCCATGGTTGATTGTAATGGATAATAGGCTCCTCTGTAGATGCTGTTTGAATTTGAAGGCTGTATTGTACCAAATCCAGTTTGTGCCAGAATGTTAAAGTACGTGTTTGCATAAAAATTGTCAAGCCTTCAAGAGACTGTGAATTTAAATTGATTGTGATTCAGATTGTGGCTTCCTTGTGCTGTAGTAGAGACATGTTCTCTGGCAGTAATAAGTCATATTCACATCACTTAGTGTTTGTCTCCGGGGAGATACGCAGCACTCTCGCTAGATGAAAAGCTTACATTTCAAAAGAAAGCTTTACATAAACAGCCTTATTTTCATAATGCAATTTTAATGCAAATGCATTTCAGAAAATACAGAGCAGCATTTGTTTGGGCTTTATTGGCGAAGGGTTAAACAAAAGCGGCACTGCAGCAACACTTTGAGATGCTGGCTCTGTCAGCTGTCAATTTAAACACATTCTAATTAATTAATTCAGCTCTTTGGTTGGCTCTGTTTTGTGCTTCAGAGGGATTTTGTGTGAAGATTTAGCTTATAATTAACCAACCTAGTTAATAACAGAAGACTAAAAATCCATTAAAAATATAATCTACTGTAGGGAGAAGCAAACACATCCTTTTCACCCGCTCCAAATCTGAAAGAAATACATTATTTTGTTTTCATGTGCCACACTGTTGCAACATTTTATGCCTTTTCACCTGCACTAGTTTAGAGCACTGAGCTGTGTTTAAAAGCCAAATCCCCTTTCTTGCATGGCATTGGTATGCAGACAGAGAAGCAGTACAAAGTAGACCTATTTAGCGTGAACAGAGTTATAAATCTGAGGAGATTCAGCCTCTGTGAGGAGAGAGGATCAAAGTGCTCTGAATACATGCAGTTATCTCTTCCTACAATGCTGTTCCCTTTTGGGCTTTCTACTCGCAACCCTCTCCTACGGACCCCGTCTGACTTGGGAAACTAAACATTTTCTCATTTTTTCACTTTGTCTCTGAGGAGGAATCTCTGCAAGCTGTGCAGGCAGGCCATGAAAAGCTAACAAACAAAACATCGCCATCCTTGCTATTAATTGCTATGTGAACCAAGCTGAACCCGAGCTGCAGACTGCTTCTCCCTTCAGACAAAGTTGGAAATAGGAAAACCAAAACTGAGCCTGTTGTAGATCACAATCAGAATCAGAAATCAGAAAGCCTGTATTGTCATTGCATAGGGGAGTACAACGAAATTTGCCATCAACCCGTCCAAAACGTATAAAAAACACACAAAAACAATATGACAGAGGTGGACAGGACAGTAGACAGGGATGAAGAGAAAGAATACAGCCCAACATGAGGCAGAGCCGCCCCAAGCCTCCATGGGGCCCGAAGCAAAATTCAATTTTGGGGCCCTCTGTTTCTGCCAATAATATTGATTGTTGATTATTCACACATCTACTATAAACTCATTGCGGCAAAGGCAGTGTTGTCTTCACACATTTAGGGGGTGGCCCAGTTAATTACATCAATAATACCAATGAATGAATAATGTCCAGGGTGTCACACATGGTTTTTAATCTCAAAATGTAGCACATTCAACTACAAGAGTGACCTGGGGGATTTACACAACAAGCCAAATGGTAAAGCATCATATTTACTGTAAAAGTGTCATCTGGTTGATTATTTTTGGCTTCAAAAAACCACAACAGCAAAATAAGTTGTAGTGCAGCACTCTGACATAATATTGTTTTTGTACAATAATATATCTTCGATCATATAGAAATCATCACTCAGACATGCAAAATATTAAACAAAATATATACATTTGTTAATTGCTCTTGGGGGCCCCCTACACCACAAAAAAAGAAAAGTTGGGTGAACACATTTTAAGGCAACAAACTTCCATAAAATTTTAAGTTGGATAATTAAACTAAATATTTTAAGTTTTGTTTTTGAGTTTGCTCAACTCTGAATTCAGATTTTGTCAACTCAACTGTAAGTTGTACTAACTTATAATTTTACATTGTAATAACTTTTAATCCTTACTTCTGCTAACTTCTGCAATGTGCTGAATTGGCACGATTGTAACGCCGCTATGAAATGTCAGCTAATGTTGAGACCACAATTTTGAGTTAGCATTGATACGCTAATGGCTACTCTTGTAGCTGTAACAAGCAGCGCTGCTAGCATCAGTTAGCTGCTAGCATCAGTTAGCTGCTAGCGTCAGTTAGCGGGGAGGATGTATGCGTATCTGTACATGTGGAAGTTGGAGTGTGTAAGCCTGAGACCCTTTGTCCAGTGCCTATCTGTCCGGTCTCAGCTCACAAAAACGAAAACATAGCAGTTGCTATGGAGACAACCTTCCAAGGCCTCCAGACAGCAGCAGATAGTCAACAGGTGTCGACTGTTGTTGGGTGCAAAAATTTCACTACAGGTGTGTTTTTGCACAGCCATTTCATCTGATATGAATGGAGGGTCCTTCAAATAGATCTGATACTGTTTGTGAACGTGTTGCACAAAAAAAGACACAAAATGACCAAAAAACACACAAAATGACCAAAAAACACACAAAATGACCAGAAAAGACACAAAATGACCAAAAAATGAAACAAAATGACCAAAAAAGACACAAAATGACCACAAAATTATCAATAAAAGACACAGAATGACCAAAAAAGCCACACAAAAACCCCCCACAAAATGACCAAAAAAAGACATTAAGTGACCAAAAACACATTAACACATGAACACTTTAACACAGTGGAGACAGAGCTGACTTCCAAAATTATTTGGCGACCCCCAGGAATTATCTCGCGACCCCAATTGGGGTCCCGACCCCAAGGTTGACAATAGCTGATTTAGGAGACCAGCGAAGTCAAAATAATGATAATGCTGTAACTATAACCTACTTTATTTATGTCATGCATTTCCTGTTGCCACAAACTTACCCAAACTGCTGCACTGCACCAGAACACCAACAAAAAAGAAGGGGCAATTAATACTGTGTCCCTTTAAATGTTATACTGCTATGATTCATACACTTTAACTGTTGTTTCACTGGTAACAGATTGAGACTTTTAGCACCATTAGATTATAGCCTCAGTTATATGTGAATGAAGAGAGCCGTGGCCATGTGAGCATATGAACATTTTAGCTCCAGATTTCTCCAAATCACTTCCCACTAAATCAGTGCAGGGAAAATATATCCCCCTATTAAGCTGCAGATGTTAAAGGAAGTGACATTCATGGCAGCTATTGCGCTCACGGCCCAGACGATTGGAAAGAGGCCAGAATGTGGAAACAGTGCTTAGAGAAACCGTGGGGAGGAATATGAAAATGCATGTGGCTGTGATTATATAAAAATACTAATGGCAAATTAGCATTCACTCAGCCTCCCTGAGCTCTAAAATAGAAACTGAATAGGACTTGCAACACATTGCAACACTAACAGTTGATGTTAAACTAAAAATGCACGCAGATGAGTGTGTGCTATATGGGTCAGTGAGAATATTCACAACAGTGCCTGAGTTTTAGGGCAAACAAGGGTTATTTACTAGCCTATAGAGGCTATGCACTGTAAAAAAATTTTTTTTAGGAATTACAGTAAAACACTGTCAAATTATATCAGAAATAGGGCGTGAAATTAAAAATGTAATATCACCGTAGTAGACACTTTTAATTACCGTAAATCAAAGAATAGCACAAAACTTTTACCTTTTTTCTGTCATAAACTTTAGAAAACACAGTTTTGCTGTAAAAAATATTATATTTTTCATTTAAAGAAAGGAGAAATACCATAACGTCACAAGGACATAACTACCCTAAAAATAATAGCAGACCAAAGGACCTAACAAAGGACCTAAAATGACCAAAAGAGTCACAAAACGACCAAAAAAAGAGACAGAAAACGACCAAAAGAGACACAAAACCATCAAAAAAGACACAAAATGACCAAAAGAGACACAAAACTATCTAAAAAGACACAAAATGACCAAAAAAAGACAGAAAACGACCAAAAGAGACATGAAATTATCAAAAAAAAGACACAAAATGACCAAAAAAATACGTAAAATTATCAAATGAGACACAAAATTACCAAAAAGAGACACAATAGGGATAAAATGGCAAGTGATTTTTCAGTCTAAATGACAGATTTAGCTGATATTTACATTTAAATTTACAGTAGAAAACCCACTCA
Organism: Centropristis striata; assembly: GCF_030273125.1. Lineage (NCBI taxonomy): Eukaryota > Metazoa > Chordata > Actinopteri > Perciformes > Serranidae > Centropristis > Centropristis striata. The sequence goes on along the minus strand of NC_081523.1, from coordinate 40,730,873 downwards.
CTGTAATTTTTACGGTAAAGTTCTGGCAACCACAGCTGCCGGTATTTTACCGTAAATTAAACAGAATATTTTTTACAGTGTGGGTAATACAGCACCTGAGGATACAGCCTGCAGGAGGAATATTAAACATTCATATCAACTGTCAGGTGGAATTCTTACATGTTCAAAAAGTTCATTTAAAATTCAGAACCGCTTACACAAGGCTTTTTAACACCATGACTTCAGACTGATGACGGTGCGGTTTTGAAATGTTTATCAATGTTTTGAATGGGAGTTATGGACCCGAAGGGATGATGTACACCATCTGTACAAAGGTAAAAAAAAGAAGAAAAAGGCATCGCATCAAGTTTATGAGGCTCTCCCATGACAACAGAGGAGCTGTGTATCCCATCAGTGTTTATTGAGGCATTTTTTAACCGCAGCACCTGCAAGGATGTGTTTGGAGTGAACGGGAGGAATAATGCTTGGCAAGCTGGAGTTTTTGCAACTGAATAGTGTCTGACAGCAGGCTGGAACAACAGCGGGTCCCGGGAGGAAGGCAAATCAACAGAGGAACACGGCCAGTCTGCTGACGTTACTTATGTAGAAATCAATAGCCGGGGCCTCCTGGTGCCCTGGATTTATCTTCCTGACATTTTCTATTTGTGACAGATCTGGGTGCCTGTACAATAGAGGTGCTTTAAACGACTGTTTCAGTGGATAAAACAGGCTCAGTCCGAACCGAGCAGTTTCTCTGTTTCAACTGGAATATGTGTTGTTTGAACCAGAGCAACAGACTCAACTTATATTATATTGGCACACTCATTATTTCCCTTTGGTATCTTTTGATATGTGCAACTATTAGGGCTGGGCGATATGGACCAAAAAGTCAAATCCCGATATATTTAGGCTGATTATCGATATACGACATACACTACCGGTCAAAAGTTTTAGAACACCCCAATTTTTCCAGTTTTTTATTGAAATTCAAGCAGTTCAAGTCAAATGAACAGCTTGAAAGGGTACGAAGGTAAGTGGTGAACTGCCAGAGGTAAATAAAAAAAGGTAAGCTTAACCAAAACTGGAAAATAATGTACATTTCAGAATTATACAAGAAGGCCTTTTTCAGGGAACAAGAAATGGGTTAACAACTTAACTCTATGGAGTCTTGGGCTATTTTGTCCATTTTTGAATTCTTTTCATGTCTTTGTAAGTCATTTTGTGTCTTTTTTTGGTCATTTTGTGTCTTTTTTTAGTCCTTTAGTCCAACATAAAATGTGATTTTGAATCTTTTTTTTACTTTCAAAACACTATCATGCTCAATAAAGAATTTTAAATGTTGCAAATGTGCATTAATTTCAGAGGACACTGAGACATTAAACTGCATCATTTTCAATTAAATTCTGGAAAAGTTGGTGTGTTCTAAAACTTTTGACCAGTAGTGTACATACTGATATTTTTAAAGTGAGAGCAAATGTTCAGTCAAAGCCAAATATGACATGTCACATAACTTTTTAAAAAAGAATCAAAGCTCCATTAAGTGCACATTTAAATAAAAAAAATGTTTTAAATAAAAATAGCCTATGAAATAAAATAGGCCAATCTATCTCTGAAATAAATATATTTTCTATGAGAAAAGAATAATGGACATTACAAAATAACTAAATATGACAAACCCTAGTAAAGTCAGCATTTATAAATAAAGAAAGAAAAAAAAGAACTATATCGATATATGCGATACGGTCTAATTCCATATCACATTTAAAAATATATCTTTTATATCGATATATCACCCAGCCCTAGAAACTATGTATTAATAGTCTGACAGAGCATAAAGTATTCATGCTTGTGGGTAATATGTGGCTCTGATATTTGTATTTCATCATATCTATAAATATTAATGGGGAGGTTTAGTGTCCTATGATGTTTTGAATACAGTACAGACACACAAAATCATTTTACTGTTTAATTAAAAGTAAATGAATCTTGGCAAAACAAGAAAAAAAAAGGATATCAGCAGCTGTAATTCAACAAAGTTCTGTTTTTTCCAATGTGTGTGTGTGTGAGGGAGGAGGTTCCTCTGTGTGCCATTAGTTTGCTGGGTGTCAGAGCGATTGATGGCCGTGTCAGCGTCTGGTTGGCAGCGATGGAGCTGCCTCTGTTCCAACCACTGGCCACAGATGGCAGCTTAATGGCTGAGACTGCCACTGATATGTTGAGAAGAACCAAAGGAGCCAAAGGGCGCTGTGTGAGCTCTACATCACACTGTACTTTTCTTTTTAAGAATCCTCATAGCAAATGCAATCAATTAGTGTTCAAGTTTGCCAAAGTATCTTTGCATGGATCAGGGGGCGGCAACCTTTTCCATGAAAAGAGACATTTTTGGCCAAAAAACAGAAAGAAAAATCCTTCTGGAGCCGCATCTTTGAGGCTTACCGTGTGTTCAGACCGGACGCGTAGCGAATTTGAATTTACTCGCGTCACTCGCGCAAGTAAATAACTCGCGAATTTTCGCCCAAGAGACTATTTAGCGCCAAATAATTCCCTCCATTTCATTCTGTCATCAACCATGACAAGCATAGCGTCCCTGTACCTGCTCTGGAAGTCCGAGATACGTCGGAAAACACGCCGTCGTGTCTGGGTTAGTGACATCATCCGGAGGCGCCCTCAGCACGGAGAGAGGACCGCAGAGTATTTCCACCTTTTTCCCTCCTGCCGACCCACTCCTCCTTCCTGCCTCTTTTCTCCTCTCTCTCATGTATGTATCTCGGACACTGTCGTCCAGAATCTCAACGCTGATAGGCTGTCCCGACACAGCGTCACGCGAATATTTCGCCAAAGTTGAATTTATTGAAGTCACGCGAATTCGCGTTGTTTCATTCGCGCCGCGATATTCGCGTCGCGCGAAACCCGCGATTCGCGCCGCCGGCAAAAATTTGCGTCTATTAGCGTTCCGGTCTCAACGCACCGTTAGGCCCCGTTTACACCAGGACGCTCGCGGGTAAAACCTAATTATTTTATGGGAAGTGCCTTTCGTTTAGACCAGGGGTGTCAAACTTAAATACACAATGGGCCAAAATGTAAAACTTGAATAAAATGGCGGGCCAACATTGAACAAATAAACCTTTTAATATATACCAAACATGTTTTGCTTTAACATTAAATATGGAACCAGCAACGCTTATAAACATACAATATATAACTAAATAGTGCAGACATGCAAAATCAAATTTCAAATAAAAAATCACAACACATCAATTTCATTAATTTACAATAATAATATAATAATATAGTATTGCCCCGGGGGCCAAATAAAATTACACTGTGGGCCAAATTTGGCCCGCGGGCCAGAGTTTGACACCCCTGACATAGATGCTCAGCTCTGTGTGTGAAGCAGTTGGAGTCATAGATCTGAAAACAAATTAATTATTGAATTTAATTAATATATGAAAGCTATTTGCATTGCCAAT